>NC_042495.1:17519644-17520713 GCF_005508785.2 Acyrthosiphon pisum | reverse complement strand
AATAATTATATATTTGTATATATTTATCAAGATTTCTAGTTAGGTACAGACCAAATATCTAGGTAATACGGTAGATAAAACCAATTTTCATTTTATTTAAATAACTAATTTACTTCTTGACCTATACAAATTGAATAGAATAGTTGTTCTGATAAAACAATTTTAGTAAAAAATAATGAATATTATTAATGAAAGATTAATATGATTTAAATAAAATGTACCTAGATAAGTAAATATATCATCTAATATAACCAATAGATAAATGTAGTCAAAATAATGCTTTGATATTCAATTTATATTCTGTACATATAGGTATTATTTCTTTTAAATATATTGTTTTTAATTAAACGTTCAAAAAATTTAATTTTTTGCTAATTTTTTAATGCATAATTAAGATTTTTTTATCGCTTATTTGGTTGGTTTTTAATGCTTATAAATTCGCGCTTTAGTTATAACTTATTTTGTTGTAATTAAAAATATTATTCGCGAGTACTTTAAACTTTTTAACTATATTATTAAATTGTATACACACAATAACATTTTAAAATACAAATTTTCACCAAAAATTTATTTTACCTACTGTATTACCATTATAATGTCTAATAATAATTAAATAAATTATATTAACCACAATAAAATCATAAAATATACTTAGTATTTGATATATTATACATAGGCTAACAGACCGTCAATTTTGTTAATTCTACTAAAATCAAAACAGCCCTTCTTTCATTTTGTAAAAATTAATTTTCAATATCATATCTAGATATGCCGAACGATAATGTGTCAAATAGTAATGACAAGACAATTATTGTTGAAACTGAAGCACATTTAGTATCTAGTGTAATACATCACCATCGCCCCAATAGTACGTCTTTGATTGAAACACTGGCCTTAAAACATACTTCCGGAAGTAAAGCACGATTGCTTAAAGTAGACTCCAATAAAATTGAAAGACCCTCCTTTTCACACTCCAGAGCCTGGGAAAAAAGAAAAAGTGTACCGCTTGTGGATAGTGACAAAAAGTTTAAAAAAAGTAACAAAGGACACTTATTATTTTTATTTAGTC
>NC_042495.1:17513146-17519106 GCF_005508785.2 Acyrthosiphon pisum | reverse complement strand
TTGTAGAGTACAATTCCAAACTCCAGTTACGATGTCCTAGTGTAATAAAATTTGGAAAATTTGAAGTGAGACTTGTTATTCATGTCCATTTCCACAGGAGGAGAATTCTTCGAGATTAATATTTTGTGAATTTTGTTTAAAATACACTAAATGTCAATCGATTTTGGAAAGACATATGCGGCACTGTTATTGGAGAACACCACCAGGCACAGAAATCTACCAAAGTGGAGATTTAAGCGTTTTTGAAGTAAATTAATTTTATGAAACAATTCATAATAGAGATAAACTATACAATTGTTTAATTTTTTTTTCAAACAGGTTGATGGAAAAGTAGACAAAACGTATTGCCAAACACTATGTCGAATGGGAAAACTATTTTTACAGTTAAAAACTCTTGACTATGGCGTTGAACCGTTCTTATTTTACATTGTGACGAAAAACGACGGTTTTGTAAGTGTACCTATAATAATAAATTTTATATTGTATTTTCGAAGTGAAAACTCCTATTGGGAGGCTATCTGCTCTCCGATCGAATCATGTGCCTAAACGCATAAAAGAATCATTCAGTGACACTGAAAAAATATGTACCTAACGCTGTCAATCCATTCTATATATTTATGTGTATGTGTATGTGTCTGCACCCAATTATAAGTCCACCCATTATAATATAACTTAAATTTAAATACAAGCCAATAATCAAAATGTATTAATAGAAGTTTTCATTTCTGTCTGCCGTCGCAAGACGATAATTCAATTTTTATTGTTTTTTTAGTCGTTTACTATATTATATTGTAATAATGTTCAATTAAAAATGTTTAGGGGTGTCATTTGGTTGGTTATTTTTCAAAACTAAAACAAAATGAAGAACATTTTAATGTAGCTTGTATCATTATCATGCCACCGTACCGAAGACAAGGATATGGACGAATCCTCGTTGAATTTAGTAAGTGAATACTACCTATAGTATGGGCCTAGGTGTTGTAGCATATATCACGCATAGTTTATCTTTTCAGGTTATCTGCTATCTAAAATTGAAAAACAACCAGGAACTCCAGAAACACCCCTTTCCGACTTGGGTAAAATTACATACGATGCATATTGGAAAGGTGTTATTCTAGAATATTTAGATAAACACAGAGGAATCGACACCATATGCATCAATGATGTTATTAGTGAAACTGGTAATTTAAAAACATTTAATTTGAAACTTTTTTATCAGAATTTTATGAGACAATCATAACATTAGTACAAATTTTAATTTAGGTTTAATGAAACAAGATATTATATACACGTTTCATACGCTCAACATGGTTGTAGAAGTCTATAATGAAACGACAATATATATAGACTGGAATGTTGTAGACTCTCACATAAAGAAGAAAATTGAGTTAAACCAAGTTCATATTGACCCAGATCGGTTGAGATGGTCACCACCAAACAATCCATCGAATTTACAATGTTCACCAGGTGATGGCCAAGTTAGTTTTTCCTGATAACAAAAAAAAACGATTTTAAATAAATACAATATTTTTTTTTAGTATATTAACATCTTGAAAAACCTGTGAAGTTTATTCGACGGACAGTGGGTGGCTAACCCTATAGTACCTATATATACGTGTGCGCGGCTGTTCCTGTACCTGGTTTACACGCGACTCACGGCCCTGTGGTTTTCTGCGCACTGTTCGCTACCATTCCCGAGTCACCACTTGGGGATGCACTTGTACATCCGGCTGTCTCTGATGTTCGCCTGCTCGTGATGTTTTTGGTGCTGCCATCCACCGTCGGCCACTGATGACAGCGTCTTGCGATTCGTGCTTTGTATTCGACACGGCCATATTCGCGAACTTTTACGGTTTTAAAATCCGGCTTCAACACCCGGTCTATAGCCAACGCGGTCAACACTATCACGCTCACCGTCACGATGTTCCTGGCCCTCAAGATTTACCCCGTGCTGGCCGACGACTGTGGCATCATGTACCGCAACTTTCTGATATCGTCGCTGTTCGGCGTCACGTCCGTAGTCATCTTCTTCCTGTGGCTTCCCGGGACCAAGGGCAAGACGGTTGCCGCCTTTCAGGCCTAGCTCAGGAAGACGGACGATTTAGTCTGAACGATGTCACACGATCGAGTTCAACTGCTGCTGGTGGTCGCTGAGCACCAAGTCGATAATTTTACGACTTTGGACTTGCGTCGAGTGTGCAGAACTTAATACAAATATATTATAATAGAAGTGTCCAGTAGATAGGAATTGTCTATTAATTTTATGTTTGTTTTTTACAACACAAAGATCATGTTATGTTATGTTTTTGTTACAACAAATTATTATTTCTTTTTGGATCTGGTTTATAAGAATAGTAGCACTGATGGTTTGATAAATAAATTGTACATATACAATATAACGAGATATTGACACAAAAACTACATTTAAATTACAGGATTATTATTTCAATTTCATTTTCCAAATAAATGTTTACTTAATTTACAGTTATCAATTATTCCTTAAATCGCATAATTTATAGACATTATTCCTGTTTTTTTGCCACATTGAGCACCTTTTTTTTTTGTTAATATTATCGTTTCTGGTTTTTTTCCACATTGCGAGCAATTTTCTTATTTTCATTTGTATTACTTCTTAATTATTTTTCGGAATAAATATTTCAAAATTTTAAAGCACTCATTAATTATACTAGTATATCAAATATATTGTTTATAATATTATTGAATTATCATTTATCTCACACCTCTAATGTTTTTTGTTTATTTTTTTCAAAATTATAAACTATCGTGTTTAAAAATGATATTATTTTTATATTTGATATAATTTATTACTGTATTCAAATTATTATTGTAATAGATATGATAAAATTGTTATATTATCTATAAATTATCCAATAATAAAATAATTTTGTTTATTCAGTAAAATGTTGTTTTATATTTTTTGTATTAAACAGTAGGTACGATTTTATTTATTACAACAGAAAAATCATTGATGAACATGATAGATAAATTTATCTAGATAATTATTTGTTCATATTTTATCTTATCTAGATAAATAGTTACGAGATATCTAAACGTTCATCTTAGATAATTTTTTTACTAATCTAAATAAATTCATCTAGATACATTTTTTATTGATAAAAATCGCGAAATTGTACAAACGCATCTTTAAATATATTTTATACAGATTCTCAAACCAAGTTTATGGCTTATAAATAATGTAATTATTTTTATTCAAATCATTATTATTATTATGTTCCTAGTGCCCAATTAAAATATACCTAAATTTAAAACCCATTTAAAAAAAAATTGTATTTTTTTTTTATCTAGATAAATATAAGTTAAGTTACTTTTATATCTATCTAGATACATTTGAGTTTCATTATCTTTATCTTTATCTAGATAAAAAAATACTTATCTGATCCGAACACTGATTATAATTTACATATAAGTGCACTTGTACACAAAATATATTTGGTGGGTATATGCTAATAAAAAATACTATTGAAATTGTCAGTATACTTCTGCTTAAAAATTAATACGAACTACTGTTTAATTATATAAATGAAAAATTAATAGAATATGGAATAAAGTAAAGTAATAAAACAAGCTAAAAATAAAAAAAATTCATAAACTATTCATAAAAAATGCAACTTTTATGTTTGAAATTTTATAGAAATATGCAATTGATAGTCATTTTTACCAAAGTATACGAAAATATGCAAAAAAAAAAAAATAAAATATATTAGATAGGTATATCGTTAATGTTAATAAAAAATTGGATTGAAATTGTCAGTATACTTCTGCTTAAAAATGAATACAAACTGAAATTAAATGAAAAATTAATAGAATATGGAAAATGTAATATTTATTATTTTGGATCGAGTACCAGTATGAATACACAAAATGTGATTATATATTTTCAAATTAGAAATTTCTTCGATTGTCAAGTAGCATAGATATATATTTCAGAACCGGCAGCACACTCGCCTTGCTTCGTCGATGATCAGAACGGGAAATTAAATTTAAAAAAAATTAATATTTTTTGAATTAGTGATAAAAAAAAAAAAAATTCATTAACTATTCATAAAAATGCAACTTTTATGTTTGCAATTATATAGAAATACGCAATTAATAGTCATTTTTACATAGGTATTATGCGAAAATATGCAACAATTTGTTGTTTTATCATAGAAACTACACACTACAAGACATCAACATTTCGAATCAAATTAATTCTTGGTGAATTGTAAAGAAAATGATTTTCCATAAAAATCCTGTCCTTATATCATAATTATACCTACCAATTATTAGAGAAAAAATGTTAACACATCTTATTATAATATTTTATGATATTAAAAATTTAAAGTGTTAAACATAATTGGCTATCCATTGCAGCGAATGTGTCCAAGACAAAAATGCATGAGGTTAGATTTAAATTTAAAAAAATAACCGTTAAATCTGTGTTTAAACAACTAACAAAAGTTAGTTAAAAGTTTTAAGTACCTACGAGTATATTATTATATTTCATACCAACAATTATATTTTTAAATGCAACTTTTTCTGGAAAAAATTATATAAAAAATTACTATTTGTCGAATGTCGCAACACCCGTTTACACTAAATAGACTTATGGTGCCAAAAACAGAAACCCTTTGATATTTACCGTTTTTGAGCGGACACAGGAATGTCTCCAGAAACACGAACATTGGGTCGAAGAAATATTTCTATTTTGTCTCCGATTTGACGCAGAACAGTCGCAACAAATTTTATAACAAAATGATATATTGTAAAAATGACTATTGTGTTATAATTACAAATTCGATAAATTATCAACTTTTTTTTTTTCAAATTTGTAAACGTTTTTTAGGGGATGCTAACTTTGACTTTGAGAGTACTAAGGACCCAGAGCACCCCCCCCCCTCCCAAGTTGCACCAATGCCCAACGAATAAAATTAATAATTAATAAAAATTACAATGACTCTGAAACAGCTAACTAATAACTAATAAGTTGTATTCTGATGGTCGGAATAAATGACGATTAAAAGGGGATACCCCCCCCCCTACCTTGTGACACGACAAAGTATATAGATGTGGATACCATGAAAATTTCAAGTCCCTATTGCCATATCATAGTTTTGGCTGTATGCGTTGCGATTATGCAAATCAGTCAGTCACGACTTATTCCCTTATATACATAATAATAATAATTATGCAGAAGATATACGCATAACTATATCATATTAGTACACAATCGAGTATATAATATATATAAACCCGAGTATATAATATGTATACAGAGTGTAACTGAAAGAACTGACAAAAAAAAAAATTGATTCCACTTAAACATATGACAGTATGGTTAGTAAATATTTTCAAAAATATAAGTACCCATTTTAGCAAATTTCCAAAAATAATATTTTTAAAAAAGTTATTGCGTTCCAAATTAATTTAATCAAAAAATATTGGTATTTAAAAAAATTCTAAAAAAAAAACTACTTGACTCAGATAAATGTTTCTACCATCCAAATCGTTCTTATAATCAGATTCACAAATCGGCTATTTTGAATTAAATCAAAAAAATTTAAATAAAATTTCAAATATTTTTGGTATTAAAAAATAAAATTTTTTTTTTTATTTCACGTGTAGCGCAAGTGTCTATAAATAAAATATAAAAAAAAAATTTTTAATTTAATATATCAATTAGAACAAAAGTTATTTCTGTTACAGCCTGTATATTAATATTATATATAAACGGTATGCCTATAATATTATAATGCACTCACAATGCGAATGTCAGCTGGTTGGCGGCACGTCATTATCGTTAATTATATATATATTATAAGCATGGATGTATAATATATTAAAAAAATATTACAATTAAATCGGACGAACGTGAAGACGATGATGATTATATAATGTCGATTATAATATATACGGCCGCTATTGTATTAGCTATATTA
>NC_042495.1:17509576-17513096 GCF_005508785.2 Acyrthosiphon pisum | reverse complement strand
GGCAGCACACTCGCCTTGCCTCGTCGATGATCAGAACGGGAAATTAAATTTAAAAAAAATTAATATTTTTTGAATTAGTGATAAAAAAAAAAAAAAATTCATTAACTATTCATAAAAATGCAACTTTTATGTTTGCAATTACATAGAAATACGCAATTAATAGTCATTTTTACATAGGTATTATGCAAAAATATGCAACAATTTGTTGTTTTATCATAGAAACTACACACTTCAAGACATCAACATTTCGAATCAAATTAATTCTTGGTGAATTGTAAAGAAAATGATTTTCCATAAAAATCCTGTCCTCATATCATAATTATACCTACCAATTATTAGAGAAAAAATGTTAACACATCTTATTATAATATTTTATGATATTAAAAATTTAAAGTGTTAAACATAATTGGCTATCCATTGCAGCGAATGTGTCCAAGACAAAAATGCATGAGGTTAGATTTAAATTTAAAAAAATAACCGTTAAATCTGTGTTTAAACAATTAACAAAAGTTAGTTAAAAGTTTTTAAAACTATTGCCATATCATAGTTTTGGCTGTATGCGTTGCGATTATGCAAATCAGTCAGTCACGACTTATTCCCTTATATACATAATAATAATTATGCAGAAGATATACGCATAACTATATCATATTAGTACACACTCGAGTATATAATATGTATACAGAGTGTAACTGAAAGAACTGACAAAAAAAAAAAAAAAATTGATTCCACTTAAACATATGACAGTATCGTTAGTAAATATTTTAAAAAATATAAGTACCCATTTTAGCAAATTTCCAAAAATAATATTTTTAAAAAAGTTATTGCGTTCCAAATTAATTCAATCAAAAAAATATTGGTATTTAAAATAATTCTAAAAAAAAAACTACTTGACTCAGATAAATGTTTCTACCATCCAAATCGTTCTTATAATCAGATTCACAAATCGGCTATTTTGAATTAAATCAAAATAATTTAAATAAAATTTCAAATTTTTCTTTTTTGATATTAAAAAATAAAATTTTTTTTTTTATTTCACGTGTAGCGCAAGTGTCTATAAATAAAATATAAAAAAAAAATTTTAAATTTAAAATATCAATTAGAACAAAAGTTATTTCTGTTACAGCCTGTATATTAATATTATATATAAACGGTATGCCTATAATATTATAATGCACTCACAATGCGAATGTCAGCTAGTTGGCGGCACGTCATTATCGTTAATTATATATATATTATAAGCGTGGATGTATAATATATTAAAAAAATATTACAATTAAAATCGGACGAAGGTGAAGACGATAATGATTATATAATGTCGATTATAATATAAACGGCCGCTATTGTATTAGCTATATTACATATTTATTTAGTTTTTTTTTTCTAAAAATATCAATACTGACTTAAAAACCGTGAAAAAAATTTTCTGATATTATATTGTTACAGTAGCAGTTGACAAATGTTGATAATATGCACAATTTTTTTTACAAGCATTTAAAGTACGAATTTTGACCAAATTTGTCAAATTTATAATTTAAAAAGGTGGGTAAGTGGATGTCGCTGTGCTGTACAGTAGCTTACAAGTAGGTCACTATATAATGGATAGTATTAAATTTTAATTCAATGATATAATATCACTGTATAAGAAAAACGATTCTGAGCGGAGACGGTTTGTCAGTCTAGGTATTAGACATACCTATTATAGGTATACTTATCTATAGTATTAAAAAAAATTGACCTATAATATAGGTATCAATAATAAATTCCAAATTAATCATATCACAATATCCATTAGGTAACGCGTTATACATCAACAACAAACCGTGGTACTATCATATAGATATATAATAGTATACTTTAGAAGTTTCAAGTACCCACAAATAATATTATACAATCATAACAAAATAACTAAAATGGTTATTCCAGGTTTTTTAATATGTAATTTCATCAAAATATGAACTTAAAATTACTATAAAAATAAACTGTGTAAATGTGTTACACTTTTTAGCCAAATAGATAAAACTTTATTGATATTTATAGAAAAGAAAACTAAAATAATTGAAAACCGACAATGTCCGTAAACAGCTCAAAAAGAGTCAAATTATTTTCAAAATTTTATCGTATATAGAAAATGCTAATATGAACATTCAATGAAATTTTCAAGTTTCTACAGTCATTCGTTTTTTAATTACAACAAAATAAGAAAATCGTTACTTAAGAAATCGAGTGAATATCAAATGTTGTAAAAATATGAATTTCAAACGCTCATAAAAATTTAATTTGAGTTTCATAGACATTTTTTTTTTTTTTTGATAAAGGTAGATAATCTTATAAGGAATTTTGTATTACATTTTAAAATCTTAGTTCTAAAAAGAAAAATTTTTACGAATTATTAACTTAAAATTATTTGCTAATTTTCGTGATTTTTCCATATTTTGTCAATTTTTGAATTTAAATGCTAATAAAAAAAACTGTGACTAAGGATTTTTAATATTTTTCAAATGTCATTGTAACAATATAGTAGGAGCCTTGTATTAAATTTTCAAGTATTTTTACTCAACAAATAAAGTTTTATTGACATTCATAGAAAAGAAACTAATTAAATTGGAAACGGAAAATGTCCGTAAACAGCTCAAAACAAATCAAATTATTTTGAAAATTTTATCATGTATAGAAAATAGAAATATAAACAACCGATGAAAATTTCATGTATCTACAGTCATTCGTTTTAAAGTTACACTAAAAACCAAAATCAATTTTCTCGAAAACAGATTTTGCGTAAAAATTCCCGTTTTTCCTTAATTTTTCTTTTGTTTTTCACGGCACTTTTTTTACTTTTGACCCCCCCAAAGTACCAACTAGATTCACTTTCCTATCAGAAAAGATACTGTTGAAGAAAATCCAAGCTTTTTTACTATCCTAAAAGGTGATGACAGACAAAAAAAAATTTAAAAAAAATTTTAAAAAAAACACACATCATTGTAAAATCAATACATTCATCGTTTCACTCAGAATCTAAAATGTTATATTTATCTTATGTTCAAATTTGAACAAACTTACATACAAATAACCAATAATAATAACGGTTTTAGTTATTTTGTTGTAATTTTATAATATTGATTCAACTTACTCGATAAGTTGTAATGGATGTGTTAAATTTTAATTTAATTATAAATCATTGTTTTAAAACGATTTGCCAGCCTAAAAATATATTTTAATGTTTCGTAAAAAAGTATTCGTGCTAACATGGACAATGTTGAAATGTACATGATATGTAATGTCTTTGGAAATAAATTGGCCGTATAATATATTTTCAATTTTGAACAATATTATATTATTTTGTTGTCATGGAGATTTTCGTTTGGATGTTTATTCATAGATACGTCCGATTACAAGTTTTGAATCAGTTTATATTTCGCAACCAACCGTTTCCCGAATTATAGTTATTTTTTCTAACAAAAATATACATAATAATCAAT
Source organism: Acyrthosiphon pisum (assembly GCF_005508785.2). Lineage (NCBI taxonomy): Eukaryota > Metazoa > Arthropoda > Insecta > Hemiptera > Aphididae > Acyrthosiphon > Acyrthosiphon pisum. The sequence goes on along the minus strand of NC_042495.1, from coordinate 17,509,617 downwards.
TTATGAGTCTATTAGTATATCTTATAGTTAAATAATTTTTA
>NC_042495.1:17509193-17509519 GCF_005508785.2 Acyrthosiphon pisum | reverse complement strand
GAACTCACTAAGTAGTCGGCAAATTAAAATCGACGACACGAGTCAGCAATTTCAACTCAATTTGATTCGTAATGAATTAAAAATGTATAATATATACCTTTATAAAGAATACAAATAATTATGGTTCTTACTTTTTTGTACGCACATTAATAGGTACTATTATTTATACATAAAATGTATTGGATGCCCTTGCCTAAACTTGTATTATTATGCTATTTTTTGACTTTGGTTTATGTTCGTAATAGAAATAAAAAAAATAACTAATATATATTAATTTTTTTTTTGTGTTTATTATTCCACACTTTGAATAGTTCCTCAGCACGATC
>NC_042495.1:17507728-17509093 GCF_005508785.2 Acyrthosiphon pisum | reverse complement strand
TTGCAAACGGGATCCCTGCCCAGCAGGTAAAATGGACGGAAAGGAAAACCGCAAACCACAAAATGAATAGCAAATGTAAAAATATTGTTACAACTCCAGGGGGATCGGACCACCAGGAGTCGTTGGTAGCAGGTGAATCTGGTGTAAAAACCGGGTCCAACGGAGCGGGCTTGCTACTTTCGTTACCTGTCAACCGCGACAAATCGGATGAGGGGGTGTCCAGCATGGCCCCGGATTCTGACAAACATGCTACTGCTGAGACAGACGTGCCTCCGGGTACGCAGCCAAGGGAAATGTTATATATTATACATCATAGAGTATGAGAAAAATTATGCTTTAAAGTCGAAGACACTATATTAATAAAAATCAATGTCGACTTATTTAAAGGCCCATGTTACCGGTGAGAACGTAGCTGTAGCTACCAATCTGACCTTAGCAGACTACAAGCGAAAGCGATCATCTTATGAAGAAGCTGACCTTAATAAAAAATTGTCTCGAACCTCAAGAGCCGCACTCGATATCCACCATGTCATTGGTAAGTACCTTACACACGTCAACGACTCGAGACATAATAACAAAATATAAAAATATCTATACGATCGATATCAGGGCTAAACTATTTTAGAGCTAACCAAAGCGATGGTTGTATTGATTTAACAATGGTGTATGCAGTGTTTAGGACAGATAAAAAAAATCATATAGGGGAGAGCGGAGTTAGTTGTTACAATTTCACAAATATAATTTTAATATTTTTTCTTTGATCAGTATCATAATTTGCGTAAGACCATTGTATTAAGTAACTTCTTAGGTAACTGTCTAAGTAAAAAAAGTCAGAAAAAGTACATTTTTAATACTAAAATAAATATATTTTAGTCACCTTGTCAAACTATAACAACTTGCCCCGGGGTGGGGTAAATTGTTACAGCCCAGGGGCACATTGTTACAAAACCAATATATTTTGAATTAAAATTATTAAAAAAAAAAAAATTAACAATGACAGTACCTATACTCTTCCAAGAAAGATGAAATATTTTTTGTGCATCATAAATGAGGCGATTGGTGGGTCGAGAACCATGTTATCACGCTAACACCGAGCAAGTGTCGAGTGACGCGACGCATGGGACGCGCCGGACAAAAATTGGTATTTTTATAACAATAACATATAATTAAACGGACTGTAACAACTTTCCCCCTGTGGTTTTTTTTTCTTAAACAAATAATTTTTTGTCAAATAAAAATTTACTATTGAATTATATTACTAGAATTTGGTGTAGTACTATATAATAAACAAATTTTGAGTATCGAAATAATCTTAGTTTCCATTGGGGTGGGTTGTAATTACCAAAGAAAATCATGAAAAAAATG
>NC_042495.1:17504316-17505200 GCF_005508785.2 Acyrthosiphon pisum | reverse complement strand
CAGCTACGGCAAGAAAGTTATATATCGGTATCATAATGACATTTTATTCTTATACGGATATTTGAAGGTACATATAAGTACAATGTACCGTCACTTTTGAGAATAAAAACAGACGGCACATAGACAGTAAGTTCTTCTTTATGCACACAGGGTTAGTATCTAGTGTAATACATAGCCATCGCCCCAATAGTACGTCTTTGATTGAAACACTGGCCTTAAAACATACTTCCGGAAGTAAAGCACGATTGCTTAAAGTAGACTCCAATAAAATTGAAAGACCCTCCTTTTCACACTCCAGAGCCTGGGAAAAAAGAAAAAGTGTACCGCTTGTGGATAGTGACAAAAAGTTTAAAAAAGTAACAAAGGACAATTATTATTTTATTTAGTCTTTTATTAATATATTATGATTTTTACATGGAAAGTATGGAAAACCATGTATTAAAGGATCGATGTACGAACGCGATGTCACGGAAGACGGTAATGTCTCCTCGGCTCTTTACGTAAAAAAAGTAATAAAGGTCAATTATTATATCTTTCAGTATTTATTAATGTATCGTAATTTTTACAGGGAAAATATGGAAAACCACCAATTAAAGGAATGATGTATATACCCGATTTCAAGGAAGACAGTAAGGTCCCCTGTTCACTACCTAGAGCTGCAGGGATAAAAAGGAAAAGAGTACAGACTGATGCTTACAGCGACAGAAAATTTAAAAAAGTAATAAAGATTAATTATTCTTTCTTTCAGTAGGTATTTATTAATATATTGTAATTTTCATAGGAAAAGCATGAAAAACTTTCCATCGTGGTTCAACGTATCAACGTGATGTCGCGAAAGACGGTAATGTCTCTCCTTACTTCTCGCCCCCCCTCCCCCAACACAT
>NC_042495.1:17501552-17504216 GCF_005508785.2 Acyrthosiphon pisum | reverse complement strand
TTCTAAATTTATTTTTTGTTTTCTAAAATGCTTTTGCCTGCGGGCGCCAACACCCTCTTTCATTTTTTTTTTTAAGATTTTAAATCTAGCTATTTTTTTTCAAAATTTAATACCTCATGCCCTGATAAAATTAAGTAGAGAGATTAGTTTCTTCAGTTTTAGAATCTAGCGAATGTAGTTTGCAATTTTAAATTTGAATCCCTTCTTTAAAATTTTTTCCAAATATTTTTTTTGTTTTCTAAAATGCTTTTGCCTGCGGGCGCCAACACCCTCCTTCAATGTTTTTTTTTATGATTTTAAGTGTGGCTTAATTTTTTCAACATTGATTACCTGGTGCCCTCATAATAATCGTTCTATGATGAATTGATTAGCAAGAATAGTTTATTCAATTTAAGACTTCGGAGATTGTTATTTGATATCTTCAGTAACCCTTCTTTATAATTATTCTAAATTTTTTTTTTGTTTTCTAAAATGCTTTTGCCTGCGGGCGCCAACACCCTCCTTCAATTTTTTTTTTATGATTTTGAGTGTAGCTTAATTTTTTCAACATTGATTTCCTGGTGCCCTCATAATTATTGTACTTTGATGAATTGATTAGCAAGAATGGTTTTTTCTATTTAAGACTTCGGAGATTGTAATTTGATATCTTCAGTAACCCTTCTTTAAAATTTTTTCTAAATTTTTTATTTGTTTTCTAAAATGCTTTTACCTGGTGCCCTCATAATATTCATACTTTGTTGAATTGATTAGTAAGAATATTATTTCTGTTTAAGGATCTAGAAATTGTAGTTTGCCTTTTTAAATATGAGTCCCTTCTTTATATTTTTTTCTAAATTTTTTTTTGTTTTCTAAATTGCTTTTGCCTGCGGGCGCCAACACCCTCTTTCAATTTTTTTTTTAAGATTTTAAATTTAGCTATTTTTTTTCAAAATTTAATACCTCATGCCTTGATAAATTAAGTAGAGAGATTAGTTTCTTCAGTTTGAGAATCTAGCGAATGTAGTTTGCATTTTTCAATATGAATCCCTTCTTTAAAATTTTTCCAAATTTTTTTTTTGTTTTCTAAAATGCTTTTGCCTGCGGGCGCCAACACCCTCCTTCAATGTTCTTTTTTATGATTTTAAGTGTGGCTTAATTTTTTAACAGTGATTACCTGGTGCCCTCATAATAATCGTTCTATGATGAATTGATTAGCAAGAATAGTTTATTCAATTTAAGACTTCGGAGATTGTAATTTGATATCTTCAGTATCCCTTCTTTATAATTTTTTCTAAATTTTTTTTTTGTTTTCTAAAATGCTTTTGCCTGCGGGCGCCAACACCCTCCTTCAATTTTTTTTTATGATTTTGAGTGTGGCTTAAATTTTTCAACATTGATTTCCTGGTGCCCTCATAATTATTGTACTTTGATGAATTGATTAGGAAGAATGGTTTTTTCTATTTAAGACTTCGGAGATTGTAATTTGATATCTTCAGTAACCCTTCTTAAAAATTTTTTCTAAATTTTTTTTTTGTTTTCTAAAATGCTTTTGCCTGCGGGTGCCAACACCCTTCTTCAATTTTTTTTTTTAAGATTTTGAGTGTGGCTTAATTTTTTCAACATTGATTTCCTGGTGCCCTCATAATAATCGTTCTATATGATGAATTGATTAGCAAGAATAGTTTAGTCAATTTAAGACTTCGGAGATTGTAAATTTGATATCTTCTGTATCCCATCTTTATAATTTTTTCTAAAATTTCTTTTTTTGTTTTCTAAAATGCTTTTGCCTGCGGGCGCCAACACCCTCCTTTCAATTTTTTTTTTATGATTTTGAGTGTGGCTTATTTTTTCAACATTGATTTCCTGGTGCCCTCATATTATTGTACTTTGATGAATTGATTAGGAAGAATGGTTTTTTCTATTTAAGACTTCGGAGATTGTAATTTGATATCTTCAGTAACCCTTCTTAAAATTTTTTCTAAATTTTTTTTTTGTTTTCTAAAATGCTTTTGCCTGCGGGTGCCAACACCCTTCTTCAATTTTTTTTTTTTAAGATTTTGAGTGTGGCTTAATTTTTTCAACATTGATTTCCTGGTGCCCTCATAATAATCGTTCTATATGATGAATTGATTAGCAAGAATAGTTTAGTCAATTTAAGACTTCGGAGATTGTAATTTGATATCTTCTGTATCCCATCTTTATAATTTTTTCTAAAATTTCTTTTTTTGTTTTCTAAAATGCTTTTTCCTGCGGGCGCCAACACCCTCCTTCAATGTTTTTTTTTATGATTTTAAGTGTGGCTTAATTTTTTAACATTGATTACCTGATGCCCTCATAATAATCGTTCTATGATGAATTGATTAGCAAGAATAGTTTATTCAATTTAAGAATTCGGAGATTTTAATTTGATATCTTCAGTATCCCTTCTTTATAATTTTTTCTAAATTTTTTATTTGTTTTCTAAAATGCTTTTACCTGGTGCCCTCATAATATTCATACTTTGTTGAATTGATTAGTAAGAATATTATTTCTGTTTAAGGATCTAGAAATTGTAGTTTGCCTTTTTAAATATGAGTCCCTTCTTTATATTTTTTTCTAAATTTTTTTTTGTTTTCTAAATTGCTTTTGCCTGCGGCGCCAACACCCTCTTTCTAATTTTTTTTTTAAGATTTTAAATTTAGCTAT
>NC_042495.1:17481714-17501502 GCF_005508785.2 Acyrthosiphon pisum | reverse complement strand
CAACCGCATCAAAGATTCCAATCCCAAAACTCTACGTACCATTCTAAAAGCACCATTCTATGTCTCTAACCACACTCTCCACTCTGACCTAAAAATACCATCCGTCTCCGAACTAGCCAAAACTCACTACAAACGTCTCAATAGCCGCCTAGCCCACCATAAGAATCCGCTAATCTCCAATCTTTCATCTGCTACTATCCCAGGTAATCCAGTCAAAAGACTTAAAAGACAGTGGTGTCGTGACCTGCTAGCCTAATTTAGTCCTTCTTATGTCGTAGTACCTCCGCTGGGAGGCCTCTACACTCAGTCTAATCTGTCGTTATTTATTTTTATTTTATTTTATTTTATTTAATTCATCAATTGTTCTTATTGTTCTATTTTAGTAACAGATTGAATAAAAATCTTTTAATAACAAAAAAAAAAAAAAAAAAAATAAATACCTACCTATTGGCAAAGCTGGGAAAAAGTTATTCACTTTTTTCAACTACATTAAGTGAAATTACGTTAATATAAAAAGTAACTAAGTTACAATTTAAGTTAGTTTCTGAAATTTACTAAATTCAGGTAAATTGAACAATTGTCAACTGATATTTTGATCAAATATTACAAATTGGTAGGTAATAACCCAAATTATCTTGGAATGTCACTCATTAGATTATAGAAAGTTTAACAAAATAAGAAATTGAAAAATTCAACAAATGAAAAAAACTACAAAAAAAAACCAGTTAATTATTATTTTTAACAAGTTAGATTAGATTATTTTAAATATTAAATGCAACTAGTTAAATAACAAAGTGTAGGTATATGAATTAAAACTAACTTGTTAGTGCCCAGTGTTGATCATTGAGTAAATACTACATAGTACCAATATTATTCACTGTAGACACATTTTATAAATAAGATTACGTACTATTCAGATAATTTCTAACCATTTTTTATATTACTGTGTTTTCAGATTCAATTAATAAGATTATTAGGTACTCGTTACATAGTCTGCTAATTCCTTAATCAAGAAAATTAACATGAAAAGAGAATGGGAAAAAATACTATGTATAATATGGAATCAATGATTCCTCAAATGCAATCATAAAATCGAATCAAACACTATTGGATATGGAAGCACTTTTAAAATTAATGGCGCAGAAAGAGGAACCTATCTATAGATAATATTTTAAGAATGGATAGGCCACCGGAACTTAAAACCTTGCTGGAATGAGAACACTATATAAAAGCAGTCTCTCTCTCATCCATACTCCGGACCACGACCCCTTATTTTGTTAAAATAGGAATGGCCTATCTATTCTTATATTATCTATAGTCCTATCCAGCCATGTATATTAATTATTGGTAGTTGGTACATTATTTTATGTGAAATAAATTTTGATATATTTTAATGCAGTCTATTAAAATAATATGCAAATATTTGATTTTATTATACTTACTTTCTATAATAGTCTAATATTTATATTCATTTTTATGTATTATTTACATTTATTTTACTTTGTTTTTTAATGTAGTTACAAAGATTTTGTAATTATTAATAATTTTTAGTTAGTAACCAACCTAATTGTTTTTTTAACACATTATTTAACATGTATAATATCAATAGATAATTTAATTTTAATATAATTATTTTTGTTGTTAAAAATGCCCCTCCACCCACAGATTTAAATCTATAACGCAGCTATGCATCTAATATATTATATTATTCCAATTATTTACCTACAAATTTTTATTTCTTAAATTTATGTACATTTAACTTTACTCTATTAATAATTTAAAAAAAATTGTATACCTATCATGATAATATTATTTTTATAGTTAAATCTGATTATATAAATTTTCAATAAACAAAATCATTAAAATATGATATATGTACTTGGTTATTTTTTTGTTAGTGGATCTCGGATTATATGTGTATGTGTACAATGTACATACTTGCGAGTAAATAGTATATCTACATACAAGTGATATTTTAACACTCATTAAATTTTTTAGTAAGGAAGCTAGTGGTTTTACAATCGTGTTTTTATATATTTTTTTTTTTCATTAACATTTCTGCTAGACAGACTGCTACGATTTCAACATATTATATTATCTTATCTTTTAGCAAATTGGAACAAACTGGTACTTTAAAAAGATCAAATTTTCGACTTTCTCAATAATTATTTAATTCTGCGTGTAAAACCACTGACAAATTACGAAAAACCGCTAAAAATGAGAATTTAATTTCTAACACTTTGTTTTATGTTTTTCGCCATAGAAACGAATTAAAAATTGTAACAAGTTTAAAAATATTAATACAACTCACAGGCTATAATAAATAATAACAATATTATATAAAATGTCCATACTGACAAAGCGTATCCGCTCAGAATCGTTTTTCATATATAATGACATTATTTCATTAAATTCAAATATAATACAATCCATCTAGTGACCCACTTGTAACTTACTGCACAGCAGAATGACATCCACTTACCCTCTATTTTTTATATTATTATATACTCATGGTATCCCTAAGAAATAAAATATTCACATAATCAAATGTTTTTTTTATAAAATCTTTTTCGGTGTCTGAAAATGAAATATAACGTTCAAACATGTAACCATGGAAATGCCGCCGAACGTTTGGTGTCGACGGAAAAATACACAAACTACCTATATAATTATTTTTTTAGTTTAAATTTGTGTGAAATTCCAAATCGATTCTTGTAACTTTACGTCAATACATTAAGTACAATTATTATTGTACATTTTGCAATATCACGCCTACGCCACCCTACGAAAATGAACTGCAAGCATAAACGCAAAATCATTATGGTGACGATGATCAGAAAAATCGTGAAAGCCGGTAATCTCAAAGATAAGTGAGCATTGTAATTGTAAACGTAACTAATTTTACAACTCAGCAGTGCTGATTTGAACATTTTGCGGCCCAACCACCGTAAAAAAAAGTTATTTCTTTAAATGTATCTAAGATAGGTATAACTAACTTTTTTGTGGCATAAATGCAGTTTAGCTGGCAAGTGATTTAAAAAAAAAAATTGGGAAATCTATGTAGGCACCTATTTCAATGAGTTAAGATCACGATAAAATTTAAAAACAATAGTGCAATCGAAATTTTCGGTCGGACTTAGTTTAAAGTCTATAGCTTTTTGAATTCCGTAAGTTTCCGTATTCCCATTGTTTTTTTTCATTAAAAATACTTCATTAACCTACAATAAAATAAAAAGTATTATGATGTGTAATTTCCGATTTAATCATAATAATCATAACGTAGGATGTAAAAAATCAAATTTTGAAAAAAAAAAAATCGTTAGATACTAAACTGCATATTTTGTTCCAATATTTCATATTTTCATCCATTAGTTAATTTTTAGGTAAATCGTAAATCGTTAGGAAAGCTAATATTAAATAAACAAATTTAAATTTAAAAAAAAAGTAGTTAGGTACCTATAAGTAAAATAAAATAAACACGATGATTTCTTTATGGGCAAGAAGAATTTAATATTATTTTACTTATAGTAAAATGTGTTTACTGTACATAATTAGTAGGTACATTGAATTCTTGAAATAATTTAGTAGTTATGATAATAATATATATAGGTACTATACCTATAAACTAAAAAAGGTGGGTAAGTGGATGTCACTTCGCTGTACAGTAAGTTACAAGTGGGTCACTGTATAATGGATAGTATTAAATTTGAAAAAAGAGTCAAATTATTTTCAAAATTTTATCGTATATAGAAAATGCTGATATAAATATTTAAGTATCTACAGTCATTCGTTTTTTAATTGCATCAAAATAAGAAAATCGTTACATGAGAAATCGAGTGAATATCAAATATTTTAAAAATATGAATTTCAAACAGTCTTAAAAATTTAATTTGACTTGCTAGTAGACATTTTTTTTTTTTTTTAAAGGTAGACAATATTATGAGGAATCTTATATTAAATTTCTCAAATCTTAGATTTAAATAGAAAAATTTTTACGAATTCTTAACCGAAAATAATTTACAAATTTTCTTGATTTTTATATATTTTGTCGATTTTTGAACTTTAAATGCTAATATAAAAAAACTGTGACTAAGGATTTTTAATATTTTTCAAATATTACTACACGATGTAGGATATAATATTATTATAATGTCGTTCAGTCGTTGTATCATTTTGTATAAGTTTCCTCGCCACCTTTGCAAGTTAAACGACATAATATAATATCGTCCATGTTGTCTTGCATGAGGTATTATACGTGGTGCGTTTTTTTATTGTGGTATCCCCGGTAGGCCTAATCCACGTGGTAAGCGAGAACGCGCGAACGCCGATCGACTTCAATAATAATTAATTTTATAAATTGGTATTATTTTAAAAGAAGATAAAGAAAAATAAATATCCAATTATACGTTGAATATACCTATACCTATCGGCTTTAGTTTTAATTTCAATGATTTTTTAATTTTGTCGTAGAACGGCATTCGCCCGTTTCCGGCTTCCTTGTGTTGAATTTAAGTGCGTTTCTGCCTCAACAGCGAAGCTGTGGCGTTGAAGGATTTTTCGTATTAATTTATCACATGGTATTTTAAGTCCAGGAAGTCAAAATGAGTTGAAATATTTCGGGTCTCATCTATTAGAAACCGGGTAAAAAATGTTACGCGCGGGTGATGGATAAATTATGGGGTTTGAGTTCAAAAGCGGGTAAAATTGTTTGCAGGTTTCGCGTCCGAAACCGGGTACAATTTCTAGCGGGCTACGGGTATGGAGTAAAAAACCGGGTCAAATTTGTGAAGGTTATGGGTTTTGCATCAAAAACCGGGCAAAATTGTTTGCAGGTTTCGCGTCCGAAGCCGGGTACAATTGTTATAGCGGGCTAAAGGTGCGGGGGCTATAAAAGCGGGTCAAGTAGATGTGGGTTATGGGTTTTGCGTTCAAAACCGGGTAAAATTGTTTGCAGGTTTCGCGTCCGAATCCGGGTACAATTTATAGCGGGATATATAAGGTGATGGGGAAAGAAAGCGGGTCGATGTGGGTTATGGGTTTTGCGTTCAAAACCGTGTAAAATTGTTTGCCGGTTTCGCGTCCGAATCCGGGTACAATTTCTGGCGGGAAATATAAGGGAATGGGGAAAGAAAGGGGGTCAATGTGGGTTATGGGTTTTGCGTTCAAAACCGGGTAAAATTGTTTGCAGGTTTCGCGTCCAAAACCGGGTACAATTGTAGCGGGCTAAGGGTGCGTAGAGTATAATAGCGTGTCAAATAGATGTGGGTAATTATGGGTTTTGCATTCAAAACCGGATATAATTGTTTGCAGGTTTCGCGTCCGAATCCGGGTACAATGTGGGTACGGGTATAAGGAAAAAAAACGGGACAAATGAACGTGGTTTGTTGGTTTTACGTGAAAACCGGGTAAAATTGTTTGAGGTTGGTGGATTACGAGCATGGGAATAATAACGAATAATAAAAAATAAATAATAACCTTGGAATTATAACGACCATGTGAAGAAGATGGAAATAATTAAGTGAACGTCTTGATATAATATTAACAATCGTTTTAAATTATTTAAAGGACCCTCCCCTGGATACTTATTTAAATTCAACACTGTCCTAATACTAGGTATGCTATATCTATAACTATATTATAATTATAACTATTATTAATTCTCTAATTATTTTAATATAATATACTATATATTTAATTTATTATATATTTATTATCGTTTACATATTCATTAATTATTCATATGTTTTTCATAAGTTTAACATTCGACATCCACGTGCACACCAGATTCCTATTTCACCGAGTACCGACTACTTACTTCAACTCAGTGTTTGGAAGGAACGGATTCCTGGAACGAATTCCTTTTTAAAGAATGGCACGATAAACGAATTCCTTTTTATAAAAAAAGAACGAGAAAATGAACTAGTTCTTTTCTTTAAGGAAAAATAACAAAATTGTTCGTTCCTTTCTAGTTCCAATAATTTACACAGATAAGTATGTAAAAATCGAAATTAAGATATATTTTTTTAATGTGTATAATGTATATAACGATATTTTGTTATCGAGTATCGACGTTAAGACAATCGATATACGTTAGCCAAAAATGTAATTTTGAAGAAAATCTCAAAATATATAATAATATATTGCATTAACATATAAAATATGTACCTACTTGTAGTTATATATTATAAATAAAAATTAAAGAAGTATGCATAATACGAAAAAAAAAACATTGATGATTAAATAAGAATTTTTATTTTATTTGGAATTAAAAAAGGAACTCGTTCATTTTCCAAAGAAACGACAAAGGAACGAATTCATTTTTTTTTTAAGGAACAAGGAACGGAACGAATTCCTTTTTTTAAAAAAAGAACGAGGAACGGAACGAATTCCTTTTTATAAGGAACTCGCCAAACACTGCTTCAACTGCAGAATCCTCTATCAACCTCTATCCTAACCACCTGTTGAAGATGTCACACTAAGACAGGGTCACCATACGCAAAACCATTGAATGCTAGTGTATACAGTGGGTGTGGGTGAATATAGGTTTATGTGTGTATTGTTACTTATTGATAGATTAAATGCTGCTGAATAATAATATAGGTATAATTCAAATGATGAAAAAAATAAATTAATCACGGCATATTATAATAGATTATAACGAAAGAATAACAATGATAATATACAGAACTAAGGTGCACAAAGATGCACAATACAATATTACAGTACTTATTTTTGGCCCAACAATTAATAAAATGTATAAATATCATTTTCTGGCTCTATTAAATGAATAATAAACAATCGGCAACGACATAGCAATATCATATTGTAAATATGGGATTAGACGGGCTGAAATCTGAACTACTGTAATTAGGTATTAAGTTAAAGTTTAATCGAGGTATTTTTATGATATTAAATAATAATCAAAACAAATAAATAATAGATGCTCATAATACGTATCAATGTTTTACTGTAAAACTCTCACACAATATATTAGATATAATATTATAATAGATATACGTTTTAAAATTATTTTTTTAGAAATATGAAGGCGATTGGGCGAGGTATGACACACCTTTTAAAAATGTACAATAATATTATTATGTGTTTGTTTGCGTATGTGTGCTCTATGCTGGCCGGCAATAGTCTACACTATAGAAGAAATATGTGAAAAATTATGTGCAATCAAAATAATTATAAATGTCTATACTTATGTAATTTTTAATGTAAAATAATTATTGAAATATTGATTATGACAACACGAGATATTTTGTAAAATCCAAAAAAATTATTCGAAAGAAAATTGGTAAGAGTGTATATTCCGAGATTTCTAAATATCTTCCTTTGGGGGTCCGTGATCACCAAAATTGTAAGAACCACTGGTCTACAGTGACGTGTTTTTAAAATGGAGTCGAAGACACAGTGTCGGCACGATGAGTGATGAGAAAATGACAATATTAAATTAAACAATATTTTCATAATTTTACGCGATACGAATAATACGGGGACGATGAGGACAACTTTTATTCCAATTTACAACCGAATCACCGAATTCCTCTGCTTGCTGATTTATCATTCGTAGTCACTATCACAGCTGGAGACCCTCTGAGCGTTAGTTTATCAAAAAAGTGTAAAGCTATTATTCTAGGTACATACTTATACATTATTATACTAAGCTACAATAAATACTTAAAATACTTTAACCAATATATTATATTATATAACTAATATATTAAATTTACTAAGTAAATAAACTTGTCTTACTCACCAGGTTTAGGTACGCCTAGTTAATAGTTTACTTTGATTGATCCGTCCAAGACTCGTGTCAAAATAATTTCTTACTCTCAAGCCGACTCAAAAATTGTTCCATATCGTTAAGAATCATATTGCCGTGGTACATGCAACTATTTCAGATTCGTTTTCTGATGAATAAAAGCCTTTGTTCGCTTACAATAATACAATTCACTGTTGATCTGTGCACCTATGAATCTAAAACGAAGATTTATATTTAAAATGAAATTAACTATTAATTCTTCGCGGACCAATGGAAAGTAAAAAAAATTAAAATAATTTTGGAAAACTTTGGAAAACTTTAAGAAATTATAAAGTAAAACAGTAATCAGAAAATAAAAATATTATATTATTCGTGAAAGTAAAAACTGATGTACATAATATAATAATTTAAATATTTTTATACAAAATTAAAAAAATATAAACATTAATAAGAAGAAGTAAACAAATATAATAGGTTGATTTCTTATATCGATTAAAAAAATAATAAATAACGTACATTATTTGGCCAGCATAGTGTAATTTTTTTATAATATAAAATAATATGAATAAACGTTTTTTTTTCATATTATTATGTTTGTAGCCAACACTTGATAATAATAATAATAATAATTAATACCCTACATTGGTACCCTACATTATAGTCAAGGGCCAAGGCCGTCCTTAGGACTTCCGCCGGTCTCAGGGAAAATACAAATTCTTATAGATCCTAAAATTGTAGACTGATTTAATATTTGGATGTCAATAATCTTTAAATCATTATTAGATTCTGAGCGGAGCGAGGAAGCTATTGTTTTTACAATGGTGTTTATTTTTTTTTATTTTTATTTTTTTATTTTTATATCCTGTACTTATACAAAATTTCTTCCAGAAGGAGTGTTTCGATTTCAACATATAGTACCTTTTTCATTTATCAAATTGGATCAAGATGGTACTTTAGAGAGGTCATTTTTCGATTTCCTCAATAGTTATTTAATGCCACGGGAAAAACCACCGGAAAATAACGAAAAAACGCTAAAAATGGGATTTTTATTTCTAACGCTTTGTTTATCGCCATAGAAACGAATAAAAAATTATAATATTATAATATTAATTCAACTTACATGATAAAATAAATAATAACAAAATATAAAATATCCAGCTAGACTGACAAACCGTCTCCTCTCAGAATCGTTTTTCTTATACAATGATATTATATCACTTGTAATCTACTTTACAGCAGAGCGACATCCACTTACCTGCTTTTTTATTATTTGTAGTACAATATGGGAAAGTATCATCGTATACTTAAATGCATCACTGGATTTCTACTATTGTACTTATCTATAGTAAGTATGTATCTACATCTTAAATGTATTATGCACTCTTACCTAGTGAAATGAGCGATGTTTCTATAATACAGTAGAATTGTTAGGAAAATGAGTTTTTCTATTTCATTGTTTCTCACCATCAAGTCTTTCTTTTTAGCCACTTACCTATTTATCATTTATAATTAATCATAGACATTTTTAATTTTTTGTACTACTTATAGTTTATTGTCATTAATATTATTTTTTTTTTTCTTAAGAAAATGTTGCATTTTTATTTAGTATTATTTCGTATTGACTTATAAGAAAAATAAACTTTACAAAATTCAGTATCTCCTTGTAAAAACTTTGTATTTACTGATATTCATACAAACATAAATAGAATGATTAATACATAATTGTTATATAGTTAATAGCAATAGGTATCAGATAAATCTAAATAAATGTTTTTCACCTTAACTTTTGGTATATATGACCTGCACTAAGGCACTAACAAATTTTTTTTACGACGATACTCAGAAAAAAAAATAATCTTTTATAGTTACCTACGAATGATTGCGCTATATACATAATAATTAAGATGACAACATTGGAATGTTTGATGCCATTTAAAATTATAAGGAATACATGTGTAGATAACCGTGCTTAATACTTACAAAATTTAACGGTAAAATAATAAACCGTCTATATAACAACTTTAGTACATAATTGTAATAATATTTATTGTTACACGAACAAACTATTTTTTCATATATTTTTATTCATTTTCAATGTGTAAAAAATACTTTTTTTTGTGCTTAATCATTTTATATAGGTAATCATAAATAGATAGAAAGAAAAAAAGTTAAATTTAACACCTACCTACTCAAATTGTAAATGATACAATCAAAAGAATAAAAACATTTAAAAATAATTTGTCTGACTGATGAATTCGTATGACATAAATTTTGACTGTAAATATATTATTTTGAGTAGAACATAGGTAACTAGTGGTAGCTACTAAAAGATACAGTGATGATTGAAAAATTACAATAATAAAAATAAAACATACCTATACCTGTGACGTTGCAATAATATAATACTTAAGTATGTGATTTTTATTAGACTTACCGAATTCGTTACCTAATTATTAATTTATTTTTTACATTATAATGTTATTATATATATTATTTTCCTTTTTAATAATTATATTTGTGTTTTGATATATTATTACGTATTTAAGAGTATTATTATTGACATTATAAAACCGGACTCCATACAAATGCAATAAATGCAAAATTCACTGTTTCTCGAGTATAAGTAACGCAAAATTTTAAACATAATGTAACGAGCCACCGGGTCTTCCGTCGGTAAATTTTTTCCCTAAAAGCCGGTCTTTAATAAATCTGGATTATCGAATAAATCCTGAGTGCACCTATCGTTCTAATACGAAATTTTAACTAAGTTAAGTAATATTAATACTCAAGTAAAATAATATTTAACTACAACCATACCTTAGCATAATTTCGACCAGCTGCAGCCACATCTTATTATTGATTGACTTCACGCGTGAAACTTAGCGCGCTAAGTTCTGTGTCGGCAGCTATTTTAAGTCGTGGAAAAAAATTAATTTAAATGAAAACGTTACTTTATTTTAATTTAAACACTATAATATAAAAACCAAAGTTAAAAAACTTAAAAACGTACTCGATTCAATTATTAAAAAAATTCACTGTCGAAATATATTACAATATAAATAAAATAATTTTATTCGATCAAACATTTACAAAGTGTTTATCGTCATCCGGAAATAAACAATATATTCACCAGCTTCCTATTTTAATAACAATAATATTTTTAGCCAGCACAGTATTACAGATAAAATATAAAATATGTTTATTTAGATAATTATAGCCAACACAGTATAATCTCAATTTTATATACGACATATAGAGCTTATACATCACGTTAAAAAAAATAATAATAATAATAATATTTACAAACTAAAGTACCTATAATAATATAAATTATATCTACATATTTTAAAGTAAGTATAAATAATTTAATTACTTAATAAATTACGCGGTAATAATTGATAAATTATTTAATTTAATTATTAGCAAAATGGATTTTTCTATTCAAAAACTTGCTGTGATGGCATTACTGCTAGATGAAAGTTATTGATGAACTGGCCACTCAGAGGAAGGAAACTTGATTTTTTATTATAATTTTTTACTAGGCTTAAAAATAATAATAAATGCAATGTACTAAAAATAATGATTACAGTTACATCTAAACTTTTAATGCCTAAATTAATGAACTAATAATAATTATATAAATAGAATACAATATTCATATAATAATATGTAATTAAAATATCATATTATGATTATACATAATAAGTTGTTACAAAATTTACAATAATTAGAATCATGAAATTATTTCATAAAATTTAAATAGATGTTATTATATCTGCACAACTAACTCAAGAGAGTGCCGGACGCACCGTAGAATGGTTTGAACAATTATTGTTTTAAAACTAATCTAAATATATTGAATATATCTTTGGCGTATGGTATATAGGTATAATAGATTAATGAAAAAATGACTTTACGGAAATAAATCTCAAGCTTTGTAAAATTGTCGGATTTTTATGACTATTTTTTTTTATCTGAAAGAAAAATTAGATGACTTCCTACAGCCCGCATTGATCTCTGATTTTGTATTTTATATCAAATATTTGTATTATAAAAAATTGTAAAAAAAATGCTTTTTATCTTGTATTTTTGTAGATATATTATGACGTTTGAGAATAAAATATTGAAAAACAGCTGGCTGTAGAATATTTCCCTCTAGCAATTAAAAAAAAAATAATGAAATTTGGTTGATTCTACAAGTCGGTATCGTTATTCTCGCCGATTGTATTTTTGACGCGCCCCCCATTGACAACTCTCGCGACCAGGCATGGATCCATAGCAAAGATCTGGGGGGGGAGGGGGGCAATAATTTTTTTAAAATACACATCCAATTATAATAAAATATTATACTTTACTAAAAATGTTGTCAGAATAGTAGGTATAGGTAATCAATGTGATTAATAAACTATTGATTATTTAGTATATAAATCAACAATGTGAAAAGAAGATTAGATTTTGTTTATTTGTTACTTAGTATATAATATTTATATTTATAAAAAAAATATGTCTGGGGGGGGGGGGCTGGTCAATTTCATTTTGGTACTTGAGAGGACCCCTGGGCTAGACTCCCCCCATAGTCCAGCGTTGAGTCTATACTATAAAAGCAACTCCCGTTTTTTTGTAACGCATGCAATTAATCCACACCGTTCAGCGTATAGTCACCAATTTTTTTACTGTTATACCTGACAGTCTGCATATGGCTCATGATCACGAGAATGCATCCGTTTATATTTTGTTTTTATCGTTGAATTTTTTTTACATTGGGTTTGATGAAATATTTTGATAATAACAGAATAATCACTGTATCTACTAATCATTGTAATTATCTTACAAATTTAAATAGCTGTTATATAAACTTAAGTCAATACTGACGTACCGTATAAATGTATAATGGTATGAATAGATTCACGTGATGTAGGTACTTAATTATGTTATAATTAATCTAAAGGTATATTGAAAATATGGAGTTGGGTTTATAAGAAAAAAAAATATATATATAATCAAATAATAATATTAATATACGTATTGATACAAAGTTGCAAGTCCGAACGAATAATATATTTTTTAATACTGACCTATCTACCATAGATTGTTTTTTTGTTTGACATTTTAATATACAATTTCGTATGTACATTTTATTAGAACTTAAAAAGCTTGTACTTAGGTAGGTACCTAAAAAAATATATTATGCCTATTTTTGTGTTGTAAACAATTCCTCATAAGAAGTAATAGGACATTATATTGAATCGTCAAAATTTTTTACTCACAAATAAAATATTATTATATACACCTAAATAGAAAAGAAATAAAATAAGTCAAGATTTTTAAATACCTATTTATGTTTTATATACAGCCCAAGAGTTAAGTTAAAAATTGTTTTTTTCTTCTTATATACATTTTTGGTGAAAATGAAGTCTACAGTTATTTATTTATATTTTTTTCTTGATATAAAATGTAAAAATATATTTAAATAACAATATTTTTAAAACTAATACTCACTCCGACGAGATTCTAATTTATTGCTTTTAATTTTTTCAATAATGTGACTAAGTATATTATTTAATATGAAAGATTACCGTTAGTCTTCTGCAGAAAGCACATTCATGATATCCTCCGTATTCGTCATACCACATTTAACACAACTGCGAATTATCGTACTAGTAATTATTTCCAAACTAAAATTAAATCAAACTATTTTTTAATCACATATTAACAAAAAAAATGTATACAAATTAATAATTATTGAACTATTATTGTAATAAAGTGGCACGAGAATAATAATATTGTACTAAAAAAATTATCGCTAGGAAATACAGACTGTACCGTCCACAAAATCAAAATCAAAAATAATATAAATAATAAACATTACATGAAGTCTCCTAGACAACGAAGAAAACGCGTACGAGTGTTGTAGTCGGTCTCGGGTCTATGTTATTTAAAAATAATTAAAATTATAATTATAATTTAAAAATGTTCTGATATCTTAGTTTCTAAGTATCTACAAGACTACAAAGAGAGATGACACCACTGTCGATGCAAAATGTTCAAGATATTTGGAAAAAATTACATCACAAACATACTTATCATATTTCAGTTATCACAGGTCTGTAATTTCGATTGTTGAATATGATTAATATAATGGTAATTAATTAGTAATAACTAATAGGTAATAATAATCATTTTCATTTTCATTTATTTTTTAAATTTACTTTTATTTTGAATCGTTCCACTAAAATGTATTTGTAATTTATAATATTTGTTGGAAAAGAAACTTCGTTTTTATCGGGTGTCCCATGACAGCACTTTTTTTCCTTTTGCTTTACTCCCGAATCACTAAATATTTCCGCTCCCCACTGGAAATACTGACTTTTAAAAAACTAACCCAAAGGAAATTACATGTACAAGTATCTACATAATGTGTTACACAATAAAGACATTTGTATATTTTACGTATGGCAAGACATCAAGAAAGAAATTATTGGAATCGATAATTTTATCTACGACTATTATTGTCGTTTCCCATAGATTATTTAGATATAATTATTATACATGGATACTAAATTTTATCTATGTTATTATATTATTTATGTAACATTATTTATTATCTATGTTATTATAGGGTATAATATTATGATAAATCATATGTTTTTATAAAGTCAATCAGTCTATAACTTTATAAGACATTTTAACAAATTCACCGCATTTGCAAATGATAAAAAACATTTGCAAAAACTTTAAGCAATAAATTTATTCTACTTGACACAGCTAAATAAATATAAGGTATCGGTATGGTAAACTTATTTAAAACAAATAATACATTTAACATTATAAAATGATTTTAATTGCATAATATAAATTTAATTTGCTAATGGAATGATTATCTAATTATTAAATACTTTTAATATTTTGATTTATAAACCAAATTGTTTTTAATATAATAATAATAACTTATTAAAAAGTAGGTATTATATGTAATTTTAATTGTAATTAGTAATTTCTAATTATTTTCTATATACTTATATTTTAATTTATAAACCGGAAATTGTTGTAAAATACAGTTAAAACTACTAAACATTTTTGATTTTTTAATTTTGGTATCGTGACTGTTACGTCAGGTTTTGACAGGATTCCACGCTTCAGCATCACTCGCTTCATTCAGTATGTGCCTCAATTCCGGCGACTGGCACTTAAAAACTAGGGTTAGCCACCCACTGTTGGACATAATTGTGCTACGACCGTTAGCATATATTTTATGAAAAGTTATGACCTGAACTCTGAATAGCAACGACGCAGTTGCTAAAAACATATGGACATTGGACACACCATATGAACTAGAAAGAGATCCGATCGTACAATACCCACTGCTGCAGGTTCCAGTCAAAACTCATCGATTGCCGTCCAGGTAATTTCACAATAAAAAACTAAAACAAATTAAATATACAATTTAATTATTAAAAAACAAAAATAAATCTTAATTAGTTGGTATTGCCTGGAGAACCGAACTCGCTATACGTGTTTTGGTTTAGTCAGAAATAATTCTGAAACGCGAGTCGATCAGTGATGAAATATAGTCATTAAATACCAATTATTTATTCAAACATATTATGCCTTTTGGCATGAAAAATTTCATTTAGAAATTGAATATGTACCAATCATCTCCTTGGAGTCATATTATAGTAAACCTACTCGAGCATGTACGTCTTCGTCGTCGTCAGGTGGTTCAATTATGTAATAATCCTGCTTACCTGACTGCAGTGTACTAATGGTCGAATTAGTTTCTGAAATCGATATCTGGTATACAGAATTATCCGAGATTATCGAATCGAATATAAAATATCGAAAAACATATCAATAAGAAACCAATATAATAGTAATATTATCATTAAATAGTGTAAAATTCGTAATGTTATACATTATTATGCCTTATACAATAGGTATTAGATAGTGTACATTATAGTTATTATATATACAAACACGCTTTGAAGGGCTGCTTTCACCCGAGACGTCGTCGTCATCATTATTCGTAACAGCAGATGTAGTTATTATGATTTGACCACCATGCATAGACGTTTAAAAAAATATATAACATAATAGGTCATACACAATAATGTCCAAACAATATAAATATTAACTATAATACTATATGGACGTAAAATACATTAATATATTTAAACATTTGTATAATTATAACAAAAAAAAGTATAGTTTATAATATATATTATGGTTATATACAGGCCCGGCTCAAGGGCTAAGCAACACAGGCCCACGCCTAGAGCGCACTTAAGCAGCAATTTAGTAAGAGGGCTGCATTTTAAAAATACTGATAATATTATATTGTTAGGGGTGGCCAAATTTTAAATTCATGGTATTTGCCTTGTAAATTTACGTTTCGGACCACTGTGTGGTGACGAAATTCGTCACAAAATTTACTTCAAAAACGCTTAAATCGAGACTTTGGTAGATTTCTGTGCCCAATGGTGTTCTCCAATGACAGTGCCACATATGTCTTTCCAAAATCGATTGACATTTAGATACATTTTGATCAGTAATATGATGGGTGACCAGCAATGAAATAAAAAAAACAGGTGGTGCGGTCATTGATCGGTGGAGACCAGCTGAGGTCCGCAGGATAAAACGTCTCATGCGTGACGTACGCTCATAATGTACCTGTAATGTTTTATCATATAATCGTTAATGCACTTTCGTGTGCCTGATTTGCGTTGGTCGTCACATAGTCCTAGTTTTTGGACGATTTTGTTGGCAATACAACCTGGATAATGTGGCAATAGACTTTATAAGATACAAAAAAATAAAGCCGATGACAATAATAAACTATTAAATTTATGTAACCAGCAAAAAAAAAAAATGGTGAGTGGGTACCATTTTGCTGTACAGTAGTTGTTGTCGAGTACCTGTATCAATATAATGAATGTGTTAAATTTCAATTCAAATAATTCAATGATAAATCATTGCATAAAATAAAGATTAAAAGCGAAGACGATGTGTCATCCTATCAATTATCATACATGTATCAATAATCACAATTAATAATTAAAAACGGTTGAATATCAAATATTGTAAGCAATTTAAAATTAAACGCTCATAAAAATTAATGATACTATTCGATGAACTTTTTTTTGTTTATAAAGGTAGAAAAACTTGTTGGAAATCAAAATTTCTAATGTTAACTAAAAAATTAAACATTTTTATTAATTTCTAACTGAAACAAAGTTAAAATTATTTGCAATTTTTTAAGTTTAACATTATATATGTTTAATACTTAGTTATAATTTATATTTATAATATATTTTACTTTATGCCGGAGTATAATAGTAAATAAAATACGAAAGTGTCATCAATTGGTGGCCTCTTCATTAAAATTGTTGATGTTTTCTTTTCATATAGCTCATACTCTTATTGTGCCTGCTGGTCCATGCGCTAGTGGACATTGTGTATGAATAATAAAAAAATAAAAATAAAATGGTACAAATAACAAAGCGTTCTGTAGTGTTACCTGAAAAAAATCCCTCTTACCCGTTGAGTTTTAATGTCAAATAAACAATATTTCCAACAAGCGACGACTGCAGCAGTATTTTCGCACAAATGCACCCGTCGCGGCTGTTGCAAAAAATATAAACTCTTGTCCTTTTCCTGCTGAAGATCGTCCCACCACTTCTATTTTAATATATATTGTATGTTATGTATAATATGTTTGTATAACGTTCTGCACACTCGACGCAAGTCCAAAGTCGTGAAATTATCGTGTGGATGCTCGACTCGTACTCGTACAAACCGACTGGTCATCGCCATGCACCCACATCCACCTCCACCAGCAGCAATTGAACTCGACGGCATGCCTTCGTTCTGACCAAATCCTTAGCTGGGCCTGTATGGCGGCAAACGTCTCGCCCTTGGTCTCGGATGTCACAGGAAGCAGATGGCTATGAACGTGAGGCCAAAAAGCGACGATATCGGATAGTAAGTTGCGGTACATGATGCCACCGTCGTCGGCCAACACGGGGTAAATCTTGAGGGCCAGGGAAATCGTGACGGTCAGCGTGATGGTGTTAGACGGCAACAGCTCACGGCAACGTGCATCTCGGCGAAGGTGATGGACGCATACGATATGATCGCGGCGACGCCGGCCATAAACCGGAACACGGACAGGACCTGTACGACGATGAGCGCTTTAAGGCTCACCCAGTCGGTGAATAGCTCGGTGAAGGACGCGTTACGCATTTCCTTGCATATGCGCTCAGCCACTTCGATGATTTGTTTGGTGGTGACCATCTCAACCGATCTAGGTCAATATGAATTTGTTTTAAGGGGTATGAATAGTATTGAAAAAAATCTATGAAAATATACTTTTGTATCTCCAATAATATGGTTTATTGGGAAGATTGAGAGTAAATAGGTAAACCTATTATCAATATTGTAGAAGAGAAGTTAATCTATGTCTGTATACAAGTCAATTTTCGATACTTTAATTACCAAACTTAATAATTCAAATTCAAAAAGTAAAATATTACAAGTTTCAGAGTTAAATATTGGACATTCAAAAAAAAATATCGAAAATTGACTCCAATACAATCCTAGATAAACTTCGTCTCTTCAATTTGTATAATTGGTGTTGAGCTATATTATTGGAAATACGAAATTAAGTTTCAGTGTTTCACTAAAATTCACATTTGTAATTAGAGTGTAAAATGTTACTTTACTGACATGTGCGTGCACGTGCGGGTGCGCTCCACTATTTATTTTATACACAGTCACTAACATTAATGATCACTTACTACGCATACATTTACACGACCCGCATGCAAACAAATAGAAAATTGCCTATATTGAACTCCTTAGATCCGGTTGGTATGCATACCCCTTAATTCAATTTTCTTATTTATGTGAGAATCTACAACATTCCAGTCTATACATATTGTCATTTCTTTATAGACTTCCACAACCATTTTGAGCGTTTGAAAAGTGTCTATAATATCTTGTCTCATTAATCCTAAATTAAACTATACTTAGTAATATAATATATTATAATAATGTATGGTATAAACATAACAGTATAACACTATAACAGACAAACCGTCGTCACTCAGAATCGTTCTTATACAATGATATTATATCATTGAATTCAAATTTAACACCATCCATTATACAGTGACCCACCTGTAACCTAATATACAGCAGAGCAACACCCCTTTTTTTTTTACCCTTTACCACGTCCGCGTTTGAAACTTATTTCAGTTTTCCTCGATGAATTGAATTACCTATTTTATAGTGAACACTGAACCGTCGGCACTAATTTGACCCAATGGGACCAAATAATGATAAAAATAAAAATGTATAATATCTTATATAAAATTATTGTTTGATTTAAAGAATATGTTTTATTAAAATAATAATTATACAATTAAGACTAAAAGGGGTTGGTAAAATAGATACACACAGAACAGTGACGATGACGTATTTAGGTTTTTGTCTTGGGGGGGATATGTTTCATCCAGTAGCTCCGTCTTTAAAATTAGAGGCCTTAAGTTAGAAGTCCAAAAACTTTTACATATTATATACAGTCTATAGGGGGGGGGGGGGGTATTGGCCAACTTGACCTCCACTGCCCGTTAATATGCCACTGGGATAGAAATGTGTCCATAGAATTTATGGGATACATAATATTATACAAATTGAATAATACAAATTAAATTGTTATAAATAATACATTTATTAATATTCAACCCTGAACATTACATTATTATAATTTAAGTTATCAAAATACATTACATAATTTGCACTCAAAATAAGGACAGTGGTGGAAAAATAATGTATACAGAATGTAAATAATAAAAATAGAAGATAATTAGTACATACATAATACATATATTATATATATGTAACACATATTATGGTAAAAAAAAAAATTGAACTAAAACTGTTAAATTTTTTAACTTAGAAAATTAATTTGAAATATAGCTGTATTTAATTCAAACGTGCATAAATAAATAATTGTAATA
>NC_042495.1:17479595-17481038 GCF_005508785.2 Acyrthosiphon pisum | reverse complement strand
ATTATCGACTCGGTGCTCAGCCTCCACCAGCAGCAGTTATGAACTCGATCGCGTGAAATTGTTCAGAACAAATCGTCCGTCTTCCTGAGCTGGGCCTGTATGGCGGCAACCATCTTGCCCTTGGTCCCGGGAAGCCACGAGAAGAAGATTATTACGGACGTGAGGCCGGACAGCGACGATATCAGATAGTTGCGGTACCTGATGCCACCGTCGCTAGCCAGCATGGGGTACTTCTTGAGGGTCAGGAACATCGCGGCGGTGAGCGCGATAGTGTTGACCGCGTTGGCTATGGGCCGGGTGTTGAAGCCGGGTTTTAAACCCGTAAAAGTACGTGAATATGGCCATGTCGAACAAAAAGCACGAAGCGCAAGACACTATCATCAGTGGCGGACGCGTGACGGTGGACGGCAGCTCCAAAAACAGCACCGAGCAGGCGAACACCAGTGACACCAGGTTCTCGCGTGTAAATCAGGTGCATGTCTGCCGCGCACACGTATAATATAGGGTTAGCCACCCACTGTCCGTGGAATACACTTCACAGGTTCTTCAAGATGTTAATATACTAAAAAAAAATATTATAATAATTTAAAATCGTTATTTTTTGTTATCAGGAAAAACTAACTTGGCCATCAGCTGGTGAACATTGTAAATTCGATGGTTTGTTTGGTGGTGACCATCTCAACCGATCTGGGTCAATATGAACTTTGTTTAACTCAATTTTCTTCTTTATGTGAGAGTCTACAACATTCCAGTCTATATATATTGTCGTTTCATTATAGACTTCTACAACCATGTTGAGCGTATGAAACGTGTATATAATATCTTGCTTCATTAAACCTAAATTAAAATTTGTATTAATGTTATGATTGTCTCATAAAATTCTGATAAAAAAGTTTCAAATAAAATGTTTTTAAATTACCAGTTTCACTAATAACATCATTGATGCATATGGTGTCGATTCCTTTGTGTTTATCTAAATATTCTAGAATAACACCTTTCCAATATGCATCGTATGTAATTTTACCCAAGTCGGAAAGGGGTGTTTCTGGAGTTCCTGGTTGTTTTTCAATTTTAGATAACAGATAACCTGAAAAAATAAACTAGGCGTGATATATGCTACAACACCTATGCCCATATTATAGGTAGTATTCACTTACTAAATTCAATGAGGATTCGTCCATATCCTTGTCTTCGGTACTGTGGCATGATAACGATACAAGCTACATTAAAATGTTCTTCATTTTGCTTTAGTTTTGAAAAATAACCAACCAAATGACAGCCCTTAACATTTTTAATTGAACATTATTACAATATAATACATATAGTAAACAACTATAAAAACAATAAAAATTGAATTACCGTCTCGCGACGGTAGACAGTAATGAAAACTTCTACTAATAAATTTTGATTACTGGATTGTATTTAAATTTTAAAGTTATATAA
>NC_042495.1:17473941-17479495 GCF_005508785.2 Acyrthosiphon pisum | reverse complement strand
CAATGGGTGGACTTATAATTGGGCGCATACACATACACATAAATATAAATAATGGATTGACAGCATTAGGTACATATTTTGTTAGTGTCGCTGAATGATTCTTTTATGCGTTTAGGCACATGATTCGATCGGAGAGCAGATAGCCTCCCAATAGGAGTTTTCACTTCGAAAATACAATATAAAATTTATTATTATAGGTACACTTACAAAACCGTCGTTTTTCGTCACAATGTAAAATAAGAACGGTTCAACGCCATAGTCAAGAGTTTTTAACTGTAAAAATAGTTTTCCCATTCGACATAGTGTTTGGCAATACGTTTTGTCTACTTTTCCATCGACCTGTTTGAAAAAAAAATTAAACAATTGTATAGTTTATCTCTATTATGAATTGTTTCATAAAATTAATTTACTTCAAAAACGCTTAAATCTCCACTTTGGTAGATTTCTGTGCCTGGTGGTGTTCTCCAATAACAGTGGCGCATATGTCTTTCCAAAATTGATTGACATTTAGTGTATTTTAAACAAAATTCACAAAATATTAATCTCGAAGAATTCTCCTCCTGTGGAAATGGACATGAATAACAAGTCTCCACTTCAAATTTTCCAAATTTTATTACACTCGGACATCGTACTGGAGTTTGAATTGTACTCTACAATGTCAATTATAGAAATATAATACATCATGTTAAATAAATAATTTAAATTTTACATTCTTTTCCAGTGTCTTACTCCGCTTACATATTTTGATATCATCGTTCACAACACCAGATGGTAAGTCTGATGCATCCAGAACTGAAAATTGTATTTAATATTTATTACTAAGACTGGTTAATAAGCCAACAAATTTAAGTATGTACAGCATAAATAGACACTAATATAAATTGTTAAAGAACATGGCAGAACACATATTAATACTGTTTAAAAATACAGCATAAACCAGTAATATCGCTCACTAATACTATTATTTATTTATATACTTATTTATCCTGTAATTTGATGAACAATTTCCAGAATTATACGTTTTTTCAACTGGACCTAATGTCCTATGGAGTTTGTCCTAAACGGTTATTAAGTAATAAAACAGGATGAAAACATTTTAATTTTTAATCTATACATAACCCAAATTTTCTATGTGCGGCCCGGTGTTCATAATATGTGTTTATGAAATGAAATAAAATAAATAAACAAATAATACTTAATTTAAATAATATTATCAACACTGTTTTTAATGTGAAATTGAGCATATTATTATTCTATAAATTAAAATCATTATTTAATATTTCCACATATTATTGACGAGCATTGAGTACTGCTATATTATAACATAGTATACATTTTCAAAAGATGTGTCTAAAAAAGCAATGCCGTTATATATATATATATATAGTATATACGTTTACCGCCTGTGTGTATTTTTTATTTTGTATGGTTTTGCAAATAAACAATAGAAAATAACCTATTTATGATATACCTAACTATACTTATTTAAGACGTATTTATTTTTCATCGCTAAAAATATGGCTATTAAATTGTTAAAATCATAAAAGTGCGACGTAAATATCATTTACTGCAGGTATTCACTAGTCATAATTGCTTCGAAATTGGTATTTATTTTTTTTTAATTTTCCATTCGTAATCTACTCTCTGAATAGGTACTATGGGTACTTGGTATCTATACATACTATGTTTGGTTAATATATTCAAAATATCATAAATATAAACATACAACATGCAATGGATCAAAATTAAACACAGCAGATCCTACCTACACTACCTCTAATTTGACGATGTGTTGGGGGAGGGGGGGCGAGAAGTAAGGAGAGACATTACCGTCTTTCGCGACATCACGTTGATACGTTGAACCCACGATGGAAAGTTTTTCATGCTTTTCCTATGAAAATTACAATATATTAATAAATACCTACTGAAAGAAAGAATAATTAATCTTTATTACTTTTTTAAATTTTCTGTCGCTGTAAGCATCAGTCTGTACTCTTTTCCTTTTTATCCCTGCAGCTCTAGGTAGTGAACAGGGGACCTTACTGTCTTCCTTGAAATCGGGTATATACATCATTCCTTTAATTGGTGGTTTTCCATATTTTCCCTGTAAAAATTACGATACATTAATAAATACTGAAAGATATAATAATTGACCTTTATTACTTTTTTTACGTAAAGAGCCGAGGAGACATTACCGTCTTCCGTGACATCGCGTTCGTACATCGATCCTTTAATACATGGTTTTCCATACTTTCCATGTAAAAATCATAATATATTAATAAAAGACTAAATAAAATAATAATTGTCCTTTGTTACTTTTTTAAACTTTTTGTCACTATCCACAAGCGGTACACTTTTTCTTTTTTCCCAGGCTCTGGAGTGTGAAAAGGAGGGTCTTTCAATTTTATTGGAGTCTACTTTAAGCAATCGTGCTTTACTTCCGGAAGTATGTTTTAAGGCCAGTGTTTCAATCAAAGACGTACTATTGGGGCGATGGCTATGTATTACACTAGATACTAACCCTGTGTGCATAAAGAAGAACTTACTGTCTATGTGCCGTCTGTTTTTATTCTCAAAAGTGACGGTACATTGTAACTTATATGTACCTTCAAATATCCGTATAAGAATAAAATGTCATTATGATACCGATATATAACTTCTTGCCGTAGCTGTATATGAGAATTCCATATGTAATATCACATAGAAGTTACTATTGAGAAGTTAAAATGATTGATGATATGTGACATAACCGAGAAGTTACAATAGTTACGTATAAATAATTGTTACATACATTTTCGCAACTAGGGGGGTGGGCTAGTGAGCTTAGTCCCTCTGATTAAGATTTATCCCCCCTAAGAATATCCCTCATTGACTAATGGACTTCTGTACATATTATTTGTCCAATAATTGGACTTTTAAATATAGGTATTATACATAATATATAATACTAATCCATATATTATCGCACTCATACAAATTATTATATTAATATTATATACTATATCATTTTACTATCTTTTTAATATTTTTATTTTTTTACACCGCATAATAACTACATAATATTGTTATTTCTACATGACTACATTCATTAATTTTAGGCATAAACATTGTGTGATATCAAATGTTTACAATTCATCATAGTATTATATGCATTTGTGTCTGTTTTCATTTATTCTTAAAAATAATATCGGGCCAAATTATTGTATTAATGTTTTAAAAAATATTTTTTACATGGTTTCAAAACAACGTTTTTATTAAAAATTATATTTTTAAATATGACTTGAACTATTAAAAAAATATTTTCAAAAACATTAATACTTTTTGAAATAATGAGTGTTTCATGATAAAAGAATCACCTTGTATAGGTACAATTTTACAATCCTTATTAGTTATTGTTGTAGGTATCACATAATGGGGGGGGGGGATACGTGGAGTTAGTGATAATGCAAAAAAATTACCTACTATTACATTATATACCTTCTGACTGCTTATGTATTTTATATAAACCCTATTACAATCCTCTTTTCATCTTGATAGGTAGTGTCCCAATAGGTTAGGCGTAGGTCCATAAATGTAGGGGTAGCCGGTTCGAATCTTCGTGAATCAATCGGCAGACAATTTACAGTAAGTTAATACATTTTTTTGCTTTTTTTCCCTAGACTTTGTGCACTTTATGCGAAGTCTATGTGATATCTCAAACTGATTTCTCATGGAAGTTACAATGTGATGAAACATAGATGATTATTTTGCGATATCTCATGCACTAACTTCTCAAAACCGGGCATTAAGCGTCACGGTAGTGTCTCAGAGTAGTCTCTGAGTCATAATTATTAACTTCACATGTCTCAATGTGATTAATATGTAATGTCTATGAGAAAATATTTTGCACACAAATGTGCTTCAGTTTCAACAATAATTGTCTTGTCTATTACTATTTGACACATTATCGTTCGACATATCTAGATATGATATTGAAAATTCATTTTTACAAAATGAAAGAAGGGCTGTTTTGATTTTAATAGAATTAACAAAATTGACGGTCTGTTAGCCTATGTATAATATATCAAATACTAAGTATATTTTATGATTTGATTGTGGTTAATGTAATTTATTTAATTATTATTAGACATTATAGTGGTAATACAGTAGGTAAAATAAATTTTTGGTGAAAATTTGTATTTTAAAATATTATTGTGTGTATACAATTTAATAATATAGTTAAAAAGTTTCAAGTACTCGCGAATAATATTTTTAATTACAACAAAATAAGTTATAACTAAAGCGTGGATTTATAAGCATTAAAAACCAACCAAATAAGCGCTAAAAAATCTTAATTATGCATTAAAAAATTAGCAACAAATTAGATTTTTTGAACGTTTAATTAAAAACAATATATTTAAAAATATGGAACTCTAGTATAGATACTTTTCTTCATTTTTTTGAAATAAAGTCAATGGTCAATGGTCATAATCGATATTTTCTTGTCTTGGTATACGTATTTTATTTCACTGATTATTGATTATTAGTTGATTAATAAATTGAATATCAAAGCATTATTTTGACTACATTTATCTATTGGTTATATTAGATGATATATTTACTTATCTATGTACATTTTATTTAAATCATATTAATCTTTCATTAATAATATTCATTATTTTTTACTAAAATTGTTTTATCAGAACAACTATTCTATCCAATTTGTATAGGTCAAGAAGTAAATTAGTTATTTAAATATAATAAAAATTAGTTTTATCTACCGTATTACCTAGATATTTGGTCTGTACCTATCTAGAAATAAATGATAAATATATACAAATATATAATTATTTGTATCTCATCGATAGTAGGGGAGAGCGGAGTTAGTTGTTACAGGGGCAAGTTGTTACATTGGGGATATCTTGATAACCAATTATGGTAACACTGTGAAACTCAAGAAACAAATTCTATTATCATTACCCCCATAAGCTTTGTAATAATATCCAGTATAAATAAACGGTATCAAGAATAATCTTCAGTTTTCTGTTTTTTGATATCAAAAGTACATTTTTTTCATGATTTTCTTTTGTAATTACAACCCACCCCAATGGAAACTAAGATTATTTCGATACTCAAAATTTGTTTATTATATAGTACTACACCAAATTCTAGTAATATAATTCAATAGTAAATTTTTATTTGACAAAAAATTATTTGTTTAAGAAAAAAAAACCACAGGGGGAAAGTTGTTACAGTCCGTTTAATTATATGTTATTGTTATAAAAATACCAATTTTTGTCCGGCGCGTCCCATGCGTCGCGTCACTCGACACTTGCTCGGTGTTAGCGTGATAACATGGTTCTCGACCCACCAATCGCCTCATTTATGATGCACAAAAAATATTTCATCTTTCTTGGAAGAGTATAGGTACTGTCATTGTTAATTTTTTTTTTTTTAATAATTTTAATTCAAAATATATTGGTTTTGTAACAATGTGCCCCTGGGCTGTAACAATTTACCCCACCCCGGGGCAAGTTGTTATAGTTTGACAAGGTGACTAAAATATATTTATTTT
>NC_042495.1:17464567-17471799 GCF_005508785.2 Acyrthosiphon pisum | reverse complement strand
AAAAGTTGCATTTTTTATGAATAGTTTATGAATTTTTTTTTATTTTTAGCTTGTTCTATTACTTTACTTTATTCCATATTCTATTAATTTTTCATTTATATAATAAACAGTAGTTCGTATTAATTTTTAAGCAGAAGTATACTGACAATTTCAATAGTATTTTTTATTACCATATACCCACCAAATATATTTTGTGTACAAGTGCACTTATATGTAAATTATAATCAGTGTTCGGATTAGATAAGTATTTTTTTATCTAGATAAAGATAAAGATAATGAAACTCAAATGTATCTAGATAGATATAAAAGTAACTTAACTTATATTTATCTAGATAAAAAAAAAATACAATTTTTTTTTTAATGGGTTTTAAATTTAGATATATTTTAGTTGGGCGCTAGGAACATAATAATAATAATGATTTGAATAAAAATAATTACATTATTTATAAGCCATAAACTTGGTTTGAGAATCTGTATAAAATATATTTGAAGATGCATTTGTAAAATTTCGCGATTTTTATCAATAAAAAATGTATCTAGATGAATTTATTTAGATTAGTAAAAAAATTATCTAAGATGAACGTTTAGATATCTCGTAACTATTTATCCAGATAAGATAAAAGATGAACAAATAATTATCTAGATAAATTTATCTATCATGTTCATCATTTTTTTTCCCGACGCTTTAGAAAATTACTGGGAATTTTAAATTTTGATCTCCCAAATGCACCAATCAGATTCACTTTTACACTAGAAATGATACCTATATGTACAGAATATAAGTTGAATATCAAAGCATCATTTTGATGACCTTTATCTATTGGTTATATTAGATGATATATTTACTTATCTATGTACATTTTATTTAAATCATATTAATTTTTCATTAATAATATATTCATTATTTTTTACTAAAACTGTTTTATCAGAACAACTATTCTATCCACTTTGTATAGGTCAATAGACAAAAAGTAAATTAGTTATTTAAATAAAATAAAAATTAGTTTTATCTACTGTATTACCTAGATATTTGGTCTGTATCTAGAAATCTTGATAAATATAAATAAAATATAAATATATAATTTTTTGTATCTTATCTATATTGAACGATTTTTCTTATCTATCTCCAACACTGCATACACCATTGTTAAATCAATACAACCATCGCTTTGGTTAGCTCTAAAATAGTTTAGCACTGATATCGACCGTATAGATATTTGTATATTTTGTTATTATGTCTCGGGTCGTTGACGTGTATAAGGTACTTACCAATGACATGGTGGATATCGAGTGCGGCTCTTGAGGTTCGAGACAATTTTCTGTTATGGCCAGCTTCTTCATAAGATGATCGCTTTCGCTTGTAGTCAGTTAAGGTCAGATTGGTAGCTACAGCTACGTTCTCACCGGTATCATAAGCCTTTAAATAAGTCCAGATTGATTTTTATTAATATAGTGTCTTCGACTTTCAGGCATAATTTTTCACATACTCTATGATGTATAATATATAACATATCCCTTGGCTGCGTACCCGGAGGCACGTCTGTCTCAGCAGTAGCATGTTTGTCAGAATCCGGGGCCATGCTGGACACCCCTTCATCCGATTTGTCGCGGTTGACAGGTAACGAAAGTAGCAAGCCCGCTCCGTTGAACCCGGTTTTTACACCAGATCCACCTGCTACCAACGACTCCTGGTGGTCCGATCCCCCTGGAGTTGTAACAATATTTTTACATTTGCTATTCATATTGTGGTTTGCGGTTTTCCTTCCGTCCATTTTACCTGCTGGCAGGGATCCGTTTGCAAGTGTATGCAGGTGGACCGGGCCTGCCAGCCCCAACCAATATTAAGGTCATGACT
This sequence comes from Acyrthosiphon pisum, assembly GCF_005508785.2. Classification (NCBI taxonomy): domain Eukaryota; kingdom Metazoa; phylum Arthropoda; class Insecta; order Hemiptera; family Aphididae; genus Acyrthosiphon; species Acyrthosiphon pisum. The sequence goes on along the minus strand of NC_042495.1, from coordinate 17,469,944 downwards.
GGCTCTAGGGTGGAACCTCTTGGCACGGACCAGTGATTGGCCCGTGAGCCCCCCCACCACGGCAAGGTGGGTCCCGTCGGGGGGGAAAAAACTCTACCACCGCATAAAGTTAAAGTAAAGTTAAAAATGTAAGACGTTTTTGTGTTTCCGTTGATTTAAATATTAATTACATAAATTAACTATTATTTATGGTACTTCCCCTTTCCCCCTGCTCAATGGAATACGAATCCTGGTTGTTATAATACCTGGTTGTGATGAATTTAAAAAAATATATGTTCAGCACTAATATTGCCGTCTAGGTATCAAAAAAAAATAATAACAATATATTAATGAATTATAAATATTAAATTATCGTTAAATATAAAAATACAAATTTAGGTTCATAATAAAATCATTAAAATCATTCATTTTTTGATCCAATTAAATTTTACAAATAAATAACATCCTAATAAAATAAAAAATGTTTAAACGATTTAAATGTTCTAAAATCTAGTCACAAATATTTAAATAATTTAGCACCATAATATTAATTGGACCCTGTTGAACAAATGTGTGTCTGATGATTGATTTAATTTTACGCCTAGTATTATATAAATCAGGTCGGGTCCCTGTACCATTTTTCACTGGCCCGTGCTAAATTTCAATTTAATTTATAAAAATATAAAATTTTAATATTTTTCTGTATTTTATTTTATCATATTTATAAAATTATTAAAATCCATATAATGTTTAACGGAAAACGTAGGTATAAATTCTTATCTAGTATTGAACTATTAAATGTAAATAATATTATATTAATTATAGCGTGGTATAGTTAACAATTAACATTAGGTTTTTTTTTTTTGCTTTCTGTGTTCTGTGGCCTGCTAGATTTTTGCACATTTAAAATTGGCCCTCTAGTTGCATTGAGTTGCCCATTCCTGATATAAATGATAAACTGTAAATTATAATTTTTACAGTTGCACGATTATACTTTGGATTTATAAAATAGTTTTCTAATTAAATTACAAGCATTATATATTATAATATGATGTTTCCATTTAAGATTTCGATCAAAAATAATACATAAATTATTTAATTTAGTAACTTTTTCAAATTAAAAACAGTTACAAATTTAAAAATTATGTACGGTGATATTTTTTAATCGAATTTTCTACTAATTTATACTAAAAACACATATTTAGATTTTTTAATTTTCAGTTCTAAAAAATGTTTATGTAACCAAGCTTATATATTATTAATAAATACATTGATTCACTAAGTAATACAATATTAAACAATTTCTTTGATGTATAATTGAAACTATAATGTATCGTCAACTAAACAAATACCTAATATCTCCTGAAATATTAAGAGTAATAAGACAATATTTTATGAAAATAAGAAATAACAAGATGACCGTTCCTCGAGTTTCACAAGTTTACACTTCTTCAATTTCAACTACTTGCAATCTATTAGAAAAATAATATAAAATATGCACAGAGCAATATATCGAGTATCGGATCTAGTATTATACGTATATATTGGTATATTTTGGTACTATAGCGGTTGATTCTCTGGACCACTTGCAGAGTATACCTATAGTTATACTTTAGTCTATTCAATAGGAATTAAACTCGGAATTTAACTAAATCCGGACTTGAATATATTGAGAATTGATATAATATTATTGTGTGCCAACGTGTTAATTGTATTATAAAATAAATAAATTTACATTAGGTATATATTTAAAATATTATTATAACCTTCTGTTGAAAGTAATTATTACAGCTCAACAATGTATAGTGTTTTCATCAATTAGTCGGAAAATATTATTAATAATTACAAAAAATATTTAAGTTCAACATCTTCAACTATGAACCAATAGAATGATGTTTTGCGTTAGGAATAATTTAAATTTAATCAGAAAAAACAAGTACGTAAAACAGATTTTGAAGAAATGATCACTTTATTTTCAAACTCCAATCTAGGAGAAAGTTGTAAACTTATAAATGTATCTATTAGGTATCTAGACTGTTTTTATTAGCTAGGTAATTAAATTAATATCATAAAAAATGCAATAGATAATAATAAATAATTAACATATTGTAATATCGCTGGATTTAATAATTTCGTTATTATTCTTACCTACGACTTCTTGAATATTCAGTTAGACAGTTTTCTGATGTATGGTCATCACCTCCATTATAACGTGATCGCTTTCGGTTGTAGTTTATTTTGAAGATAAATATAAATCGACGCGAAATTCCAAAAAAAAAATTGTTAAATATAGTGCACACTGTTTTTTTTAGCTATACTAAATAATCAAATTTGTTTATTATTCAGCGTCGATATACCGGCCGGCTGGGTATCCGTGGTTATCTCGTTTGAATATTTATTTATTTTCAGCCAGTAACAATCAGTTACGTAGGTACCTTTTAGTATTTTTATTATTATAATATTATTTTTAGGCCGATTCACGCTTACCTATAACAAATATCGAAATATTTTAAATTCACGTAATTATCTGTGATTGACTTTGACTGCATTTTTATGCAATAGATAATAATAAATAAAAATATATTTTTTCATTTTCTATTTTATTTTATAGTTTATAGGTATAGTATATATTATTATCATAACTACTAAATTATTTCAAGAATTCAATGTACTAATTATATACAGTAAACACATTTTACTATAAGTAAAAATAATATTAAACTCTTATTACACATAAAGAAATCTTTGTGTTTATTTTTTTTTTTTACTTATACCCATCTATTTACCTACCTATCTAATTTTAATTTGTTTATTTAACATTGGCTAACCTAACGATTTGCCTACCTAAGAGTTAACTAATAGATGAAAAAGTATATATAATATTTTTAATTAAAAACATTTATAAATTTATAAATCATTCAAGCATCTAAAATGATGTATCTACGGTGATATTTTTATTCGAATTTTCTACTAAAAAACACATATTTAGATTTTTTAATATTCAGTTCTAGAAAATGTTTATGTAACCAAGCTTATATATTATTAATAGTTACATTGATTCACTAAGTAATACAATATTCAACAATTTCTTTGATGTTTAATTGAAACTATAATGACGTATCGTCAACTAAACAAATAATAATCTCCTTAAATATTAAGAGTAATAAGACAATATTTTATGAAAATAAGAAATAACAAGATGACTGTTCCTCGAGTTTCACAAGTTTACACTTCTTCAATTTTAACTACTTGCAATCTATTTGAAAAATAATATGAAATATGCACAGAGCAATATTAAGAATACCAAATTAATATTTTTTAATGAAAATCATTTTTTTAAAACTGAATATAAACCAAATTACCTACCTTATTATTGTCATTGTCAATATCTACTAGAATTAATAAAATTTGAAGCTAATAACAGTGGGTCTTTCGTTGATTTGGTTTTTAGAAAAAAAGTTTTTTATATTAAAATTATTTTGGATATGTATGGCAAGAGACAGAGAGAGATAGGTCTATAATTAGTAGGTACAATGATCATTGAGCACTATTGCTGAATTTAATAATTTCATTAGGTATTATTCTTACCTACGACTTCATAGATATTTGACAGTTTTCTAATATATGGTCCCATCATCAATACCATATATATTATAATGTGATCGCTTTCGCTTATAGTCCATTTTGGAGAATACTATATTATTATAAATTATAAAGCGACGTGAAATTCCAAAAAAAAAAATTGTTTTTTTACCAATAATTTATTGGTGTGACACAATCACTGGATATACAGATATAAAATATAATACATATTGTTTTTTTAGCTAAACTAAATAATTATAATATTTGTTTATTATTCAACGTCGATATACGTACGACGGACCTGTGTAGTAGTAACCGTGGTTATGGCGTTTGAATGTTTATTTATTTTCAGCCAGCAACTATCAGTTAGGCTTATTATTATATTATTTTTAAGCAGATTCACGCTTATAACAAATATCGTAATATTTTAACTATTACTATAATATAATTATCTGTGATTACTGATTCACTTTGACTAAATTTTTATGCATTTGTGTTACATTATAATATGTTATTACGTAAACATATAGATATACTATAATGTTTTATTATATAAGTTGTTTAATGATTTAGGGTATACTAAGCATATTGTTATAAATTATGTTTAAGTTTTTTTCTTATCATAAGCATTTTTTAAATCTGAATATTACAAACCAATTACCTACAACCTGCCTTATTATTGTCATTGTCCTCCAAGAATTAATAAAACTCGAAGATAATAACAGTGCATATTTTGTTGATTTATTTTTTCGAAATCTAACTTGGTTATTTTTAGAAAAAAAGTTATGTATATTCAAAAAACCAATAAAACGTTGTTTTAAACATTTTTCAAATATTTTGTGTATGGAAAGAGATAGAGAGTTATATAGGTCTATAATTCGTACATACAGTGGCGTCATTTGAGGGGTGGCAAGGTGGGAATTTGCCTCTGTCTGATTTTAAAAGCGGCCCGATGGGCCGGTTCCCAGTTGTTGGCGTTTTACCATTATTATATTTTATAAGCGCAAAAACATTTTCAAAAAATATTATACTATATATACTAAGAAATTATTGTCACATTGATACATTTTTACTAATTGATAGTTGGAACATATTTATATTTAGACGTATGCGGTGACGTACCTACATACACATTGTATGTTTGGGTATGTATTTATGTATGTATGTTTATGTTGTATGGACAACAATAATAATAATTAGTATCATAATCTAGTATAGTTTAATTTCTAAAATCTTAAGCTAATACAAATTCTAAAAACAACAACCGATTGGCACTCTTATTAATAATTATCATTGATCACGGACTTCAGTTAACTGCGACAGTCGTGTATGATTCAACTATTCTGTGTAGGTACCTACCTATTGTGTTACTTTAGCTGAAATTTATTTTTTTCGTGACGCGTGTTTACATTAATATTTTAATTTGGGCAAAATATGACTTAAAAAAAAAAAATAGGTGGTGTGGCTAAAAATATAAAATTACCGTAAACTGCTCAAGAATCGAAAATAATTTCTGGTATGTTTAATAAACAGACAAAACTTGAGCGACTGCGCCAGAAAGCAAGCAATAAAAAAAAATATATAGGTACTTATTATTATTTAAGATAATATTAATTTGTAAATATATCGTATACCAATATAAGAGTAAAAGAGTATAGGCTATAAGTGATGAATCGGGTAAAATTGATTTATAGATAATGCAGTTGATACATATTTTCAAAAATAAAAAAAAGAAGATATCCTATATAAACTACTAATATTATTGTTTTTCATATAAATATTGCCATATAATAGTTTGTAGACTTTTAACTGATAT
>NC_042495.1:17462021-17464517 GCF_005508785.2 Acyrthosiphon pisum | reverse complement strand
AAAACGTAGATATAAATTCTTATCTAGTATTGAATTATTAAATGTAAATAATATTATATTAATTATAGTGTGGTATATAGTTAACAATTAACATTACCTAGGTTTATTTTTTTGCTTTTTGTGTTGTGTGGCCTGCTAGATTTTTGCGCATTTAAAATTGGCCCTCTAGTTGCATTGAGTGCCCATCCCTGATATAACTGATAAACTGTAAATTATTATTTTACATTTGTACGATTATAGTTTGGATTTATAAAATAGTTTTCTAATTAAATTAATTACAAGCATTATATATTATAATATGATGTTTCCATTTAAGATTTTGATAAAAAATAATACATACATTATTTAATTTAGTAACTTTTCCAAATTAAAAACAGTTACAAATTTAAAAATTATGTACGGTGATATTTTTTAATCGAATTTTCTACTAATTTATACTAAAAAACACATATTTAGATTTTTTAATATTCAGTTCTAGAAAATGTTTATGTAACCAAGCTTATATATTATTAATAGGTACATTGATTCACTAAGTAATACAATATTCAACAATTTCTTTGATGTTTAATTGAAACTATAATGTATCGTCAACTAAACAAATACCTAATATCTCCTAAAATATTAAGAGTAATTAGACAATATTTTATGAAAATAAGAAATAACAAGATGACTGTTCCTCGAGTTAATTAATACAATTTGAAGCTAATAACAGTGGGTTGATTTGGTTTTTAGAAAAAAAGTTATTTATATTAAAATTATTTTGAATAGGTGTGGCAAGAGACAGAGAGAGATAGGTCTATAATTAGTACAATGATCATTGAGCACTATTGCTGAATTTAATAATTTCATTAGGTATTATTCTTACCTACGACTTCATAGATATTTGACAGTTTTCTAATATATGGTCCCATCATCAATACCATATATATTATAATGCGATCGCTAATATTATAAATTATAAAGTGACGTGAAATTCCAAAAAAAAAAGTTTTTTTACCAATAATTTATTAGTGTGACACAATCACTGGATATATAGATATAAAATATAATACATATTGTTTTTTTAGCTAAACTAAATAATTATAATATTTGTTTATTATTCAACGTCGATATAGGTACGACGGACCTGTGTAGTAGTAACCGTGGTTATGGCGTTTGAATGTTTATTAATTTTCAGCCAGCAACTATCAGTTAGGTTTATTATTATCTTATTTTTAAGCAGATTCACGCTTATAACAAATATCGCAATATTTTAATTATTACTATATATCATAATTATCTGTGATTACTGATTCACTTTGACTAAATTGTTATGCATTTGTGTTATATTATACTATGTTATTACGTTAACATATAGGTATATTATAATGTTTTATTATATAAGTTGTTTAATAATTTAGGGTATACCTACTAAGCATATTGTTATAAATTATTACAAACCAATTACCTACAACCTGCCTTATTATTGTCATTGTCCTACTAGAATGAATAAAATTCGAAGCTAATAACAGTGCATATTTTGTTGATTTACTTTTCCGAAATCTAACTTGGTTTTTAGAAAAAAAGTTATATATATTCAAAAAACCAATAAAACGTTGTTTTAAATATTTTTCAAATATTTTGTGTATGGAAAGAGATAGAGAGTTATATAGGTCTATAATTCGTACATATTGTATTATATCGCTGGATTTAATAATTTCGTTATTATTCTTACCTACTTCCTGGATATTCGACATTTTTCTGATATATGGTCATCAACTCCATTATAACGTGATCGCTTTCGGTTGTAGTTTATTTAGGATATAATATAATATAAAGCGACGTGTAATTCTAAAAAGAAAAATTGTTAAATATAGCGCACACTGTTATTTTAGCTAAACTGAATACCTAATTAAATTTGTTTATTATTCAGCGTCGATATACCGACCGGCTGGGTATCCATGGTTATCTCGTTTGAACGTTTATTTATTTTCAGCCAGCAACTATCTGTTAGGTTTATTATTATATTATTTTTACACAGATTCACGCTTATAACAAATGTTGCAATATTTTAACTATTACTATAATATCATAATTATCTGTGATTACTGATTCACTTTGACTGCATTTTTATGCATTTGTGTTATATTATATTACCATATGTTATTACGTTAATATAGATATAATATTATAATGTTTTATCATTTGCGTTGTACAATAGTTTAGGCCTTTAGGGTATAATAAGCATATATAAATTATGTTTAAGTTTTTTTATACATCGGTGATTGGAGTGAATATGTCACCAATTGTCAAATTTAATCTCAGATATTAGTAGGTATTAAAAATGTGTATATACATATATTTATTTAGGAAATAAGTAGGTACCTAGGAGGAAAGACTATTGTCAAACCTATTCAATTATATTTATTTATATGCCATATATGTCACCGTAAATCGTAGTTTAAAAATCAGTTTTAAAATTATGGCAGTTAAACATTTTATGTAATTGTTTTTAAA
>NC_042495.1:17453992-17461971 GCF_005508785.2 Acyrthosiphon pisum | reverse complement strand
TTCTGTGTAGGTACCTATTGTGTTACTATTTAGCTGAAATTTATTTTTTTCGTGACGCGTGTTTACATTAATATTTTAATTTGGGCAAAATATGACTTAAAAAAAATAAATAGGTGGTGTGGCTAAAAATATAAAATTACCGTAAACTGCTCAAGAATCGAAAATAATTTCTGGTATGTTTAATAAACAGACAAAACTTGAGCGACTGCGCCAGAAAGCAAGCAATAAAAAAAAATATATAGGTACTTATTATTATTTAAGATAATATTAATTTGTAAATATATCGTATACCAATATAAGAGTAAAAGAGTATAGGCTATAAGTGATGAATCGGGTAAAATTGATTTATAGATAATGCAGTTGATACATATTTTCAAAAATAAAAAAAAAGAAGATATCCTTTAATAAACTACTAATATTATTGATTTTCAATATAAATATTGCCATATAATAGTTTGTAGACTTTTAACTGATATAGGTATACAATTGTTTTTCTAAAATATCTGCTACCTTTCATTTAAAAATGATGTTACCTAGTTGATAAAAAGGGTACCATAAAAAAATGTAAGCAGTTAATATGTGGTTGCGATCGAGGCGAGCAGTTTTTTTTTACCCATTCGGGCCGGTCAAAACCTTTGCCCCCCTCTATTAAAAACTGAAATGACGCCACTACGTACATATTGTATTATATCGCTGGATTTAATAATTTCGTTATTATTCTTACCTACTTCCTGGATATTCGATATTTTTCTGATATATGGTCATCAACTCCATTATAACGTGATCGCTTTCGGTTGTAGTTTATTTAGGATATAATATAATATAAAGCTACTTGTAATTCTAAAAAGAAAAATTGTTAAATATAGTGCACACTGTTATTTTAGCTAAACTGAATGGTACCTAATTAAATTTGTTTATTATTCAGCGTCGATATACCGACCGGCTGGGTATCCGTGGTTATCTCGTTTGAACGTTTATTTATTTTCAGCCAGCAACTATCTGTTAGGTTTATTATTATATTATTTTTACACAGATTCACGCTTATAACAAATGTTGCAATATTTTAACTATTACTATAATATCATAATTATCTGTGATTACTGATTCACTTTGACTGCATTTTTATGCATTTGTATTATACTACCATATGTTATTACGTTAATATAGGTATAATATTATAATGTTTTATTATTTGCGTTGTACAATAGTTTAGGGTATAATAAGCATATATAAATTATGTTTAAGTTTTTTTATACATCGGTGATTGGAGTGCCGAGTGAATATGTCACCAATTGTCAAATTTAATCTCAGGTATTAGTAGGTATTAAAAATGTGTATATACATATATTTATTTAGGAAATAAGTAGGTACCTAGGAGGAAAGACTATTGTCAAACCTATCTAATTATTTTTATTTATTGAGCCATAATAATGTCGCCGTAAATCGTAGTTTAAAAATCAGTTTTAAAATTATGGCAGTTAAACACTTATGTAATGGTTTAAAATATTGAGTTAAAAAAATATAGGTATACTTTAAAGTTTTAGGAATAGCATACCAAAACTGGCACTAATTATTGAAATTTAACATAATTTATTAGATACCTACTATTATAATATTATACCTAACACATTATATATTATATTTATATTATAATTTATAGAATTATACATTTCCTAAACTTAATATACAATGAATTAATACTAATTAATATAATAAATAATAATGGACTATATTACTCTATGATTCGGTTATACAGTCGTGATAGGGAACGGCACCTCTGTGTAATACATAGAGTAATACTCTATGGTGTAATATTAATATTAATATTAATATTCTGTGATATGGTCGAAGATATAGATAATAGCTGATATCTGTGGCCCGCGCCATAACGGTCAGCGCTCTCGAATTTTTAGTCCGTAGATAGGAAATCGTAATCTCGGTAGTATAAAAAATGTATAATATTTTGTTCGAGACTTTTATTTAAAATGTTTATTTCGTTTTTCAGGTACCTACCTTATAAGATCTACAACTTAAAAATAATACGTTATACGATTTAAATAAAACAAACTTTAGTTTGGGACATTCAAGTTTAGGTATTTCGTTTTTAGTTAGATAATGACAATTTAATTATTTAAATACAACAAATGGGTAAGTGTAATTAATTGTGGAATGTTATTTGTATACAAATATATTATGTTTACTCGTATAATATTTGTTATAACTTATTAAATTAGAGCTTAGGTATAATAAATACAATTTAACAAGGAATGTGAACAGTTAACAGTCTTTCCTACTACCTACTTATTTCCTAAATAAATATATGTATATTCACATTTGTAATACCTACTAATACATTCATAACCTATTTTAGTACACCAACATGAACGGCTCATTCTATTATGAATTTATAAATATGAATTCCTTCAAACAACAAATGTGTGTAATAATAATTCACTCCAATTACACAGTGATTTAGCAAGTAATCCTTATGGGTTGTTTTGGATTACCTTACAAAGAATAATGTTTGAATAAAAGTTGTCGAAATATGTTAGTAATACTTTTTATTCTGAAATCAAGGTAATATAAGTCTTAAGTAATTAATTATATACCTATATTAAATAAATACATTTCTTTTATGATTTATTATAGGTATGATACATATTTTGGTTAAAGATACCATAATGATTCTCCCAAAGGGTGAACTGTATACACAATATTTTAGCACCATTTGACCAATAATGACTAATATGATACCACGAACCAGCCTTAATATTTTGAAGATTGAAGCATATTTTCTTTTCCAAACAGAGTTTTTGTTGTTGAACCAATAGACTATCAGAATTTAAAATAATATTTAATTCAATACTTATTTTAAATAATAAATACATTTTTAATTGATTTATGTTAGGTATATAATTATAATTATGGTTATAGATGAGATAGTAGATGAGTGACTCTGAGGCTGAGACTGCCTCAAAAGAGACTACCCGGATGTACGATGATGACCTAAAATTATCTCATGTGTCTTGATATCAGAATTATCAAGATCTGATAAATTATTCTCCTGAAGCTGCTTGTCACATAAGGGTAGGTATTAATATTATTTGATTATCTGAAGAGTATGTTTTTTGTACTATTTATTTTCTCTATCTGGCTGACCCACATGCAATAGCAATTTCACATTCAGCTGAAAAAATGTGTATTGTCGGCTTTAATATTAAAGTGAATTGACCAAACTTAAACCAATCTAAACTTTTCATCAAACTTGTTAAAATCATTATCTGTGCATGTATGTTGTCTTTTTTGTATGCAAGTTATGAGTATGTAAATTATTACAATATAAAAATACTTATGTATCGCAGACACATTTAAATATTGCAAATAAATAAGCCAACCTACAAACACAAATATTGTTCTTTAATTTAAGTTTGATAATAGATAAATTCATTCTTAAATTAAAGCTAACAACATAAGATTGGTTCTACTATACACAAATTAACTATGTGGTGTGTGGAGAGAGAAAACAAACAATGCACTGAATCCTCTTAATTTAATATTATTATTGAATATATTATTACCTTAATAGATTTTTATGTTTAGCAGGAGAGTGACATTTGATTCCAGGACAGAAGATATATCTGTGGATTTTGTGATTGTTTCTTCATCCATAGCTAAAACACCAATGAGCACAGATGGTTAGCCTAACCTAACCTAATCTAACCACCTATTATTTTATGTTATATAATATTGTTTAGGTTTAAGATAAAGCTGTTATTTGTCTGACTGAAATGGAAGTACTGCACACACGAACTGAATTGGACGAATCTTTGACAATAAATATGTACCTCTTCCAATTTGTAAATTATTATACATCAATAATTTATACAGCTTTTTTGAATGGCAAAAATGTTGATTATCCTGCTAAATATTTGCTTATAGTTATATTCAATCTTCGTCGAGAAGAAGTGAGATATTCATATACTCATTTAATTATAATCAATTAATAGTATTCAATGAGTATTATTATTTTAGTGTAGTCCAGATGGATCTCTCATGGAATTAAGCATCAAATTGTTCATTATAATGGTTGGGCAACAATCATCAAAGACTGTATTGTATTGGTTTTTTAGTTAAAGCCAAAAACTAAAACTGTTTATATTTAAGTGTGGGTTGAAATTGGCTGAGAACACAGGTGTCTTAGATAATTTGAAATCATCATCCGGAGAAGAAGATTTGGCCACAGTTGTTAAGAAACCTTGGATTGAAGATTACAACACTTTAGATTGGTGACCAAGCCGACTCTTCCCAGAATATTTGGAAGTGGGTAATATTTATAAGCTATATAATACAATTAATTGAATTCATATATTTTTAGTTATGCAATATGGTTTTGTAATAACATTTTTTGTTACTACAATTCCACTGGCTCCATTGTTTGCATTGTTAAACAATGTGTTTGAAATGAGATTAGATGCAAAAAAATATGATTCCTATAAATTTATATATAGTATAATCTACATTATTTACAGTGCCGCAACCACATATTATGGGGCTGATGTGCAAATCTTAATTTGGGGCCTAAATATACAAAATGTAAATAAATTATTATATAAAGCTATCAAAACCAAAATATTTAATTGTTTATTTTATAATTTATTATTATAAAAATAGCATTATACTATAATTTCAACACATTTGTAAATTATCTAACAAAATTGTTTTTTCTTCGCTTTTGCGTTTGAAAAGTTGCCAATGACTTTCTCTACATCTATCTTGGAAGTTCTTCTCCATTCTATGTTTAGTATGGAAATGTCACTAAGACAATCTTCATTTATAGAATTGGGCAAAATATTTTTGAATCATTTGAGTTTAATTTGATTACAATAAATTGTGAATATTTAATAATATGAACACATTTATTTTTTTACTCTTAATTTTAATTTAATTTTCTTCAGCCACAGATTTACAATTAATTTTAACACATCGATTTGGGGGCCTATATCGGATTGTGGCTTTGGGGGCCGATGTGCAATGCACACCTTGCACACCTGGTAGTTGCGGCACTGATTATTTAGTATCTACCTACAAATACCAGAGTGATCTTAGGCCCGTTTCACATGGAAAGGGCCCTTAGAGTTTAACTGTAAATGTTTTTGTTAATATTTATTTGTATGTTTTAAAATAGAAAATATTTCAAAAGTTACCTATTCATTTTTCAGATTCTAAAATATTGGTTATAATATATTTTTTACATAGTGTACCTATTCCTTTGTCAAAAATCCACTCATGATGAATATGGTAGAAAAAGTTTTACCAAATACATTGAGGAGAATTAATTAATCATGAATTTGTCATGGTAACACTAACTTCTGTGGCCATTGAATCTATAAAATTAGGCACTTACTTAATAATAATATTTGTAATGTATTCAGTCAAAAATAACTAATAAGTATTGTTTTAAATTCTAGATAGATATTGACTTAAACAGAATATACTATAAAAATTGAAGATGTGTCTCTAAAACGCATTAAAATATTGGATGAATGGATAAATAATAATGCCAACACACCAGATTTAACCAATAGTAAGTACTCCATAAATTATAATATAAAATATATTATTTTGTTTAGCTGTGCTGCAATAACTTATACAACCTTAGGAGTCGTGTGTATTATATACTACTACACATTTGTGTTTTAAACATTAAGATTCAAAAATAAAATCATAGAATAATATTAAATACATAATAAATATACATTAATAGGTATAATTCCTAATACTTATATTCCTATAACAGCTGGTCTTCTCAAAATATTTCTAAAATTGAGTTATTTACGAAGCACAATTTTATAGAAAAATAAAAAATTAATATTATGATTTTAGAATGTTGAGTATTTAAGGGATCAATACTGCATTTTTAATTTACTGCTTATGATATATTTTCTAGGTTGATATTGATATACAAAGTGAATATACTGGCAACACTAATTTAAATTCAACTTTTGTAAAATCATTCAATATTACGCTTTACGATTTGTCGCCAGGTAATATTTGAAAATTATTTACATATACAAATACAATGTAAGGTAGATTTTGTGCATACTTAAGATTTAATACTAGCTCAGTTTAATTCTCACTAACTAAAGAAATGTCAAAATCATTAATTTTTATACCTTCATGAATAAATGTAGAATTCATGTTATAATATTACAAATAAATTATTTCCAATAGGTAGGTATTATTCTACTAATATTTTGTATTATAATAATATTCCATAGTAAAAAAAATATGATAAATTCAATATAAAACCGTTGAAATATGATTGCTATAAATTTATATACAGTATAATCGTCATTATTTAGTACCTACCTACAAAAACCAAGGTGGGTGATCTTAGAGTTTAACTTTAAAAGTTTTTGTTAATATTTATTTGTATGTTTTAAAATAGAAAATTTTTTACATAGTGTATTCATTCCTTTGTTAAAAAGTCTACTTATGATGGATATAGAATATGGTAGAAAAGGTTTTACCAAATACATTGTGCGAGAATTAATTAATCATAAATTTCTCATTGTAACACTAACTTCTGTGGAAATTGTATCTATACAATTATATACTTAATAATAATATTTGTAATATATTCAGTCTAAAATAACTAATAAGTATTGTTTTAAATTCTAGATAGATATTGACTTTAACAGAATATACTATAAAATTGAAGAAGTGTCTCTAAAAAGCATTAAAATATTGGATGAATGGATAAATAATAATGCCAACACACCAGATTTAACAATAGTAAGTACTCCATAAATTATAGCATAAAATATATTATTTTGTTTATTTTACTGGTACACAAACACTCCTTATAACAAAAATTATAATATTATATAATGATGTAGGTATCGAAGTATTGTTCAATTATTACATTTGTTTAATTATTTGGTACCTACACAAATTCACAATATTATAAAATTTGTTTAAAGCCGTAGAAATTGAGCCATTATAATACACAGTAGGTACTTTATTAAATTTTTTAGTAACTAATAGATACTATCTCATGAAGGATAACATTTTAAAATTAATACCTACCTATTGGCAAAGCTGGGCAAAAGTTATTTACTTTTTTCAACTAGTTAATGTGAATTTACTTTAATATAAAAAGTAACTAAGTTAGAATATAAGTTAGTTTCTGAAATTTACTAAATTCAGGCAAATTTAACAATTGTCAACTGATAGCTTGATCAAATATTTCAATTTGGTAGGTAATAACCTTAGTTCCTTGGAATGTCAGTCATTAGATTATTGAATGTTTAACAAAATAAGAAATTGAAAAATTCAATGAATGAAAAAAACTACAAAAATAACTTGTTAATTATTATTTTTAACGAGTTAGATTAGATTATTTTAAACATTAGATGCAACTAGTTAAGTTACAAATTTAATATGAATAACAACTAACTAGTTAGTGCCTAGCTTTGCCTGTTGAGCATGTGCTATATTATTATTATTATTAATATTATTCACTGTAGACACATTTTAAAAATAATATTACATACTACCATTTAGATAATTTCTAACCTTTTTTTAAATTACTGTATTTTCAGATTCAAAATATATGATAATTATGTTCTCGTTTCATAGTCTGTTAATTTCTTGATCAAGAAAATTAACATGAGAAGAGAATGGGAAAAAATTCTATGTGTAATATGGAATCAATGATTTCTCAAATGCAATCATAAAATCTAATCAAACACTATTGGATATGGAACCACTTTTAAAATAAACGGTGCAGAAAGAGGATCCTATCTATAGATAATATTTTAAGAATGGATAGGCCACCGGAACTGAAAATATCTTGTTGAAGTGAGAACACTATATAAAAGCAGTCTCTCTCTCATTCATACTCCGGACCACGACCCCTTATTTTGTTAAAATAGGAATGGCCTATCCATTCTTATATTATCTATAGTCCTACCAGC
>NC_042495.1:17441737-17453892 GCF_005508785.2 Acyrthosiphon pisum | reverse complement strand
ACAACTCCATTGAATAAGGCAAAAATATCAGAGATTATTTTTAGAGATGTAAGAAATGTTTAATGAGTAAGAACCTTAAACCACACTAAAAAAGATACCAATTTATTGCTAAATCCGTGACATGTTGCTGTTTTATTTACAATGCTAAGTATACTTACACTTGCATTGTGCTAAATTAATAATTTGAATATGATTATATAAATATATGTTGTAATTGCGTAGGTCCACAAGTATTTGTAGTGGATTATATTGAAATATAAAAACAATAAATTATAAACTGAGATTTATATATTATAATATAATTTATCTATTTTTAGGTACTGTTTTTAAAAATGAAGACTATTTTGGAATTTTTAAAAATATATTCAGTAAGTATACTTGTCTAGTCATTAATCGTGTTATATTTTAACAATAAATAACATGTCCTGTGGTCATTGAATCTATAATATTATATAGTAATATAGATGATTAAGGTGGTTCCAGTCAGTCAATAAAAAATAAATTAGACCCTCCATTGTGACAAGATTGTGAGACTTTAGACGGTTTGATTTTAACGTTGTAAAAAAAATAAAATTTCTGAACATCTTCTCAAGAAAACGGACGGAGCTTTTTTTTAAAGTTTGAACTTTTGACAATATTATAATATTTATAAATTTCAGTTTTTACAACATTTTTGTGTATTTTTGTGTGCCCATGGCTGATCTCAATCCACTGTATTGCTGATAGTCTTTATTGGTTTAGTGTAGAATAAAAACCTATCTTATACAGAGATGATTCATAGTTTAAATTCGAGGAGAAACTGAGGGTCCTACTACTAACCTACTACATTGCATCATGCCTAATTAAAACTTAATTATAATATTATATGATTTTTATGTTGTAATTATTAGAATTATGTGTAGTTGATTATATTGAATTATAAAAACATTTAATAATATTTCACTTTGTTGCTGTTTTTATACATAATATAAAAATACATACTTTTATAGCGTACCGATTCAAGGACGTTTGGGAGCCACAAGATTTAATAACAAAATTTAATAAGATGAGTAAGTTTACACGACTGCTTACCGGCTATCACATAGTTATAATAGTATAATATTCAATTTTATTATTTGATAATAAATGTATATATTATATTATTATAATTCAGCATCAGGGAAGAGGGAATTAATTCAGTATGAGATGGTATATAATAAATTGTAGTCTTGTTGTATACTTTCTCAGTAATATAACGATCACACGTACTAACAATAGTAAAAGGAGAAATTATGTTGTTAACAAGTAGTTGTAAAAAACTCTTTTTACACCAAAATCATTATCAGTGGCTGTACCTAATATGTAAGTTGTTAATGTTAGTGTGCCGTTTTCTTCCTAGGTGCTGTAATTAATACGACACACAGATTTTCAATACATCTCTCAACATTATAATTAAAATATTACACATCATCGTAAACATATCGTTACAAGCACCGCTAACCTTTCATGTTCCTTGCTGTTGTTTTATTTTATACCTTCATACACATTTATAAAATATATTTATATGACCTATAGTGTAAACTAAAATCTTATGTTATATGATATATTAGAATCTATATCTTCTGTATACCCTGGTAAGTAGTTTTTGTCAATGATAATATATAATAATAGTTATTGAATGTTTAATGCTTATTTATAATCCATGCATATTTATTACTGCGTTTAATGCAGGTGTCTATGCAAATATAAAATGTAGCATATATAAAGTAACAATAAACACTTACGTGAACCTAATTCAAATCATTTCAGATCCAATAAATAAGTTTATTAATGAGTATAGTTCTGACAATGCAACAGGTAGATAATTATTAAACTGGTTACAAACCCATATAACATAAATCTCACACATTACAAAATAATTTATTATTATTATAATTTAAATTATAATATACTCATATACTCTTAAACTATGATTCAGAAGGTTCTATAAATATTATATTCAACTAAAAATAAACAATTGTATCCAATTAAACTGTTATTTTTTTTATTTTTTCAAAGAATACTTAAGATCAGCATCATTATTTTGTGCACAATACAGCGTATATCCTACTTTTGAAGGTAAATACTAGTAATAATTATTTTAGTTTTGGATCATAATAATTAATTATGTATTTTCATATTATAGAACCAGTTTTCTGTTAAAAAATAAAAAATAGTAATACAAAAAAGGTAAATATCACTTTAATAATATAAGCTACCTAGGTTCCAATTAATGTTAACCAAGAAGTTGATAAATATATAAATTATGATCAATTTGACTGTGTACTATACCTATAATACACAGGATGTGTAACAGGGAGATCTGACAGATAAGATAACTTTTGTTCTAATCATTATTTTTATTTTAATTTTTTTATAAATTATATAATTAATAGTCACTTGAGTATAGTACTCAAGCGTATAGTATAACATTTTGATTTATACTTTTTTTTTTTCAATTAAAAATAGCCAATTTTGTTTTATCTTACTGTAAGAACAATTATAATGGTGAATACATTTATTGAAGTCAAGTACCTAGTTTATTTTTCAGAATTTGTTTAAATATCAATCTTTATTTTTGAGTAAATTAATTTTAGAACTTTTTTTTTTGTCTGGCCTTCCTGTTAAACTTTATATATTTATTATTTATGTAGTTATTGAAGATCTATTAAAGTAGTTCCTGTGAGAGTTTATCAGTTTTTGATTCCCAGTTTTTATGATTAGAACATGTACCTATTTCAATTAAATTTATTTAAATTTTTGTAATTTTGTAGTGATTCATAGCACCTTGTAAGTTACATAATTTTGTATATTATTACATAAAAAACATGAAATGTCTAATTAATTTTTATTGGTAATATTGTGTAGAAAAATAATTTTAAATTTTATTCAAATTTATAGAATATCCTATATAATAAACAAGATATTCTGAAATTCTAGAAAAAAAAATAATGAAAATATTAGGGGTACATTTCGCCCGCCGCAGTGAAGAAGGTCGTATCTCTGTTTTCACAATTTTTTTTTTTCAAGTTGTCATAACTTTTTGTGTGTAGTTCCCGGGAAAATGGTAGAGACTGAATTTTGCTGTGTAGAACTTCTTTGATTGTTTTATGCTACAATCAGTTTCGTGGGAACTACAAAAACACAGTTATGAAAACTTGAAAAAAAAATTGTGAAAAGAGATATAGGTACAACCTATTTCACTGAGGCGGGAGATTTAATTGCTTAAGAATTTCATATTTTTCCTAAAAAAACATTTTAATAGAATGTAAAATTATCAAAACTCATGTACTTACCTACCTATTGAATTTAGTTGCGTATCTTCTTTAAGCAATAAAAAGTTATAATTGTTAACCTAGTTATAATACATACAAGTCATACGCAGTACCTATAGTTATGAATGTAGTGAGAAGTATTTTAAGTTATTTGAAAGTCTTTGGATTTAGTCAGAACTCAGAATACGAGGAAATTAAAGGGAATAATAATAATAATAATAATAATAATAATAATAATAATAATAATAGTAATAATAATAATACTGTTAATTTAGTGAGAAATCTTACATTTAAAAGAAATTGTTTAAAATTTCCTACACGTGGCTGAATGTCATTTTTTTATTATTTAGCGTTGATTAAACGTATGTTTTTAAATATACGTACGTCGTTATGAGCAGTTACTTTATATTTTTTTCTTACTTTTATCATACGCACAGCGTGAAAACTGCAAAAAGACATACGCAATAAACGTGTTCATTTAGTTTCGAGTCTTGTAATTTAAGGGGACGTCTTGTAATATAGACGACAGTCTTTGAATTTAGTCATAACTATTGAAATTTAAGAGAAAGTCTATGAATATAGTGAGAAGTCTTATATTATAGACGGAAGTCATTGAATTGAGGCGGAATATATGGTATATAGGAGAATGTGTATTATATTGTAGTAGGAGGTCTTGGCATTTTAAGGGGAGTCTTTTAATTTTGTTGGAAGTCTTTGAAATTAGTCAGAAGAATTGGAATTTAGAAGAAAGTCTATTGCAGGTACCTTATATATACGCAAGTAAACTATCAATTGCTACAATAATATTATGTATTTATTAGTCCATAATTAAAAAAACTAAATTAAATCAACTGTTATTTTATTTTATTTTTTAGATAAACATACAGCTTCATAATATTCATATTATGAATATTGTACTTATTAATTTATATTGGCATGTTACACTAATAAATAAATTATATAAGAATGATTAAAATGTACTTATAATAATAAAGATGTAATATGAATTTATTGATTTATTTGTTTTTTTTTAAATGTCTTTAAATAAATAAGACATAATATGGTGTATTTGGAAATATTATTTTCAGTTAATGGTATATTATCCTTGACCGAATGTTCTGTGTCAAAACTTGAAGCAACGTTTATGAAATAATCATTGAGTTTATTACAAAACTAGATTCACTAATAATAGAATACCATCTTTGTTTTTAATCTTTTTTATTTTATTTATATTTTTATTTGGTTTTCCTATGATCTCATTTATAATATTACAAATGTGTTTGGTATTGGTTTTAGATTTTTGTAATATGTTTTGATAGTACAGTTATTTGGATTTTCGCAATAACAAATTAAAATTTTTCTGTAAGAAATGTAATTTTTTTTTTAAATGAGGGTCAAAAGGTGTGGTTCTTAATTTAGCTGATTACTTTTTAATATAAATAATATTCCAGGAGTAATCAATTCTTTTATTTTACAAATGTTTTTGGTCTATAATTTGTATCAAGAGTAGATGAATTGTTAATAAATTTGCGGATTTTGCAATTAAAAACTTAGTCCAAACATGAATGCCAATTTTTCGTTTTTATTAGTAAGTTTAAATGAGCAGTGTCTATTTTATCTGGTCTTACAATTGTTTTATTAGGATTTTTTATCGTGAATGAATAAATCAGATAATAACAATATTGTTGCAAAATGATCTGTTAAACCTGATCTAAAAATACGAGAAGTAATTTTATTGGATTTTGTTGAAATATACAAATAATATTAGTATTCAAACCATGTAAACATACGTGCGTGTACAATGTGCAACACTTTTACTATCGCTTTCTATATTGTACACTGTACGGGATGACCTCAACTGTGTACGTTATTATATATTGTACTTATACATAATCATATTTTCGTGTTATTATTCATTTATAATAATACTAAAGTCATTAGTCCGTCAATATCTCAAATATTACGTGATTTCTTCAACAATCGTAATACAGTTTTCATTTGGGGTTATTGGAATACCTGTAATATCAATTGATATTCCGAGGTTATGTTTTTCAATGTCGTTGACTTTAAATGTTAACATGTAAACTTAATTTGACAAACATTTATTGTCAGCTACTATTTGTTCATTTTGTAATTTAATATTATTAAATTAAAATATTATACTATATTAACTGTATTAATATGATTCGCATAGAATTTATAAAAATTAAAACTTTTATGTTCTTGAATGAGACGACAACCAATAAACACTTTACAATCAATTCTAAGATTAATGCCCCCCCCCCCCCTCACCACCATATACTTATTTATTTCTTAGCGGAGCGACGAATGCATTGATCTGACAACGATGTGTCGTTTTTTTATTTTTCGTGACTGAACAAACGATAAGGAGTTGTCATGGTTTGGTTTCATATTTTCTGGTAGGAAATTGAATCCAACTACTACTTTTGATAGGTAACCTAATGGGTTTAACACACAGTCTACACTTACCTGAGTTATATTAAGTGTTCGCCGATGGAGCTCTTAAGTCTTAATGAACAGTTAGACCCAATGACTCATTCTTACAAGTAGGATATAAATACTATAAATTATAGTAAGGCCGTTACTAGGTCACGGGGACACGTAAATGTATAACAATAATAATAATAACAAATGATAAGACGATATGACTGTGAAATGTGGGAAGATATGAAGAATTGATAGCAGGTCCGGCGATACTTGTTCGACGACGACAACAACGTAGCGGTGTATCATATATTCTTGTCCCACGTGACAGGACGTCAAAAATAGGTTCACTAAAGTTACTTACGTACACAATGAGCCCAATATAGGCTGTAAAGTATTTTGATGATATAATGGCTTACCGTCGGTGACATGACGCGTATCTATCAACCGCTAATGTCGGCTGAAGCGCGGATTAGGTACATCATTAGGACGGTCCGATATACGAGTACTGCGATCAGTAAGGGTGACATGAAATAGTTATTGGGATTTTTGATGATTTTTGTTTTAGGTTTACCATGACACGAGCACATACGATAATGTAATAAAACCATATTATGAGGGCACTCGTACGGATATAATTAACCGATCTCACTCGTGTGTTAGTAACAAGGGTTACACCGTTGATGGGTGCCACAAAATCATATTTATTTTAACAATATGTTTGAAACTTCTCTTGTAAAATCCTAAATTATAGCATCACAACAATTGTATGGCTCTAGCTATAGGTATATATATATATATAGGACATGACATATACATTTGAAGAGCAAACTTGACAGCGAAACCATCATCTCTTATCATACGAATAACATTCACAGATTTACGAACGTAACAAATTATCAAAAAAATCAAATGATTATTGAAAATTTTGATTAGCGATATCTCAAGCTCAAAAAAATTAATGTAAGCATTAAGAATAGGATTGAAATGAAAAAAAAAGTTTTCTATTTTGAACGAGTTTGCAAACGCGATATCTCCACAAATAAAATTCAATCGATATTATTATACCCAACATTTTTAAAACAATTTAAATCGTTAAAAAATATAGTTTTATAAGTTTTTAAATCGTTATACCATGTCCATATTATGCACAGTTTAAACAAAACCCGAAAACCTGTAACTATTTGAATAACAAACAAAAACGTTATAGCACATATGCTTCAGTAAACGGTTGTTTGTATAGGTGTAATAAGTGCATAACTACGAAAAGTATTCACTTCTGTACATTTATTATCACTTTGTATAGTAACTGTGTATAATTTTTAAATTTTAAAACAACACCCACATATATTAGGAGTTTGGACGTAAGTCGAGCACTATAGCTTACATTTTGAAAACGAATTGCATTTAAACTGATCGATAAGAATTAGATTTTGACTATAGCAGAATAACCGCAGAGCAATATAATGATAAGAGTTGTCGAACAATTGAATTTATAATAAATAAAATGTAATTTAATGCAGTCATATAATTAGTGACATAATTCCTAACCTATCTAGCGAAACCCTAGTCAATTCGACGGGGTTTCGCCGGTCGCCGTGGAGTGGATTACCGCGGCGACCGTCTAGGTCGTGGGTCGTCCTCGCCGCGATGGATGGTTCCTGGAGTTAAACTCTTGCTAACATCACGACACCATCCGCCATCGGATCACTCACTGCCAGGCGTCGGGGACCCGTGGTCTCAGACGATAAACGATATTCGTAGTTGCATGAACCCAAAGGACACCGTACACCGGCCGTCGAAAGAGCGATCCGATTGCGCCGGGGGAGCTCGGTCGATCGGCTCTCGTCTCTCACCCGTCGGCTCACTCAAGTCAGGCGTCGGGGAATCGTGTTGCCAGACGGTAAACCGATCTTTGTAGTTGCATGAAAAACACAATTGCGGCGTCGAAACCACGAGCGCCCGCGGGTCCGTACGCCGGGACCTTACCCGTCGTGCGACCCGTGGGCGTCGTGATAAGACGCCGGTAACCTTTCGTTCGGGAAACCGAGCCGGGATATTTGCGACGAAGGTGGAGACCTCCGCCGCCGATAGCCGGCCCGGCGATCCTGTTAGTCGCTATAGAGAAATCATCGCCCGGCCCACAGGGACGGCGCGTACGCATAACACGTACGCGGCTCTGACCGTACGCCCGCATGGTGCTAAGACACGTCTGCGTCCACGTACGGTCCCGGGCAAGCCTGCTTTCATTCCAGGTGAGGTGCTACGGAGTGCGCGTCGTGAAAGCGATCCGCACCTCGGCAGCACCTCGCCGACCACGATCCCCTGGGATCGATTGTCATTACCTCGCGCCCCGCCGATAGATTGCAAGTCAGTCGACCGGGAGAGCTTGACTAACGAATCGTTCGGAATCTCATCCGCGGTGAGATTTCGAACGCCTCGTGACCTAGGAATAACTTGATTTTTCTGCCGCCGAGACGTTGGATGACCTCGGCGGTAGCCACCCTCGAGACTCGTGCCTCGGCACACACGTCGAGCTTCCTACATCGGCGTGGCAGTCGCGTGCCACGTCATGCGTCCGGTCAGTTGACCTGACGATAATCTAATAATTGCTATATGCTTTGTCGCAAGACGGCGGGCCGAGGGCGGCCTACGTCGCCCCGGCCCGCCGCGCAAAAATATTCGAACGCAAAAAGAAACTACCCCGATCGCAGTTAGCTACGCGCTGACTGCGACCCGGGGACGACCCTTGGGCAGACGTGTCCTTGGGATCGATTCGTCATACGGTCGCTGCCTCCGGTCGGCGACCGCGTGATGTGTTTCTGTTTCCTGTCTGGCCAGACTGAATGACCCGGTGCGGGCCCCCCCCCCCTTGGGGTCCCGCGCCGGGTTTTTCTATTAATTCGAAATGACTTACCACTACGCGCCGACTTGTGAAAAAGCGTCTTGGCCAAGGAATTTCGGGCCGGACGGTTAGACGGTTAGACGTCTAACTGGAGCGGACGCGCTCCCCTTTCGAACGCATATCGACCTGAAAATCAACTAGAGCGTTAGAACCGCGACGGCCCGGGACTTGTTCCCGGTCCGTCGCGGTTTTTAACTTACTCCCAGTGCACTAAATTTCAACGCGAAGAAATTAAACAAAGCCTGGGCGTCAAGGGACCCCAGGTCAAGACGATAACCCAGTGCCCGTGGTGGCGCGAGGTGGCCGTGAAGAATTTCGAGTGCCTATCCACTATCTAGCGAAACCACTGACGAGAGGCCTTGTCGTGAACCCGGTGCGGGGTCGATGAGGTCGCTGGGGCGGTGCCGCCGGCCGCGTGCTGACGGGCGGTTTGGGCCGACCGGTTCTGCGACGCAGATCAGTCGGGCCGCCTTGGCGGCCTTGTCGGCTTTGCGCTTGGTCAGATAGCTATGCGCACAGACCGTGTCGTCGATCGGGGGACCGTCCCGATGGCTCGCCCGGCCGGGACACGCTCTGTGCCGAATCAAGGGAAAAATCCATTATCTATCTGAACCACAGCCAAGCACGCGACCGTCGGACCGCTTAGGGCGGAGTCGCCGGTCGCGTGTAAACGATCGAGGACAGACGGACGGGTCCGCGACGGCGTTGGTCCCGCGGATCGGTCAAAACGCCTCTATCTAGCGAAACCTCAGCTAAGAGTACGGACCGTGTTGGCGACCCGGGCGGGCCGTCTCGACGACCCGCCCGGTTGGTGGCGCGCTTCGGACCGAATCGTGGAAATTATCTAGCTGAACCACAGCCAGGTTTCCCTATCCCGGGGCCTCGGATAAACAGAGAGGCCAGGAGGGAACATCTCGGGACCCCATCCGGGCCGACCGCGGTCGAGCGCCTGGCAGTGGGAAAAAGTCACGGCGACTGCCGTACCACTACGCGCCTGGCATTCCGTCGTACTATAACCCAGATAGCATTTTCGTAATGATAATATTTTATTATTATCATATCTTCATTAAAAAAATTATATCATTGAATAAATATTAAAATAAAATCAAGTTATTATTTGGTAAAATAATATTATGAAATTACTAATAATATGATATCATAAATGAAATAATTAAATAATAATCTGGATATATTATCATTATGTTCTTAAATATGAATTGTTTAAATTATATATTGAATATATTAATAATAAGACACTATTAATAAAAATATGAAATAATATTCTGAATTATATTATCATTATGCTATTTAAATCGGTACAACAGCGTGCGGCTTGCCTATGATCGCCTAGGAAGTCGGAAGAAATAAAAATAAATAAATTCGGAATTCTATAATAAGAAGTTATGAAACTTCCCAATTTTGTTTCAAAGGTTTTTTTTAAATTAGGTACAGTATATATTATTAATTAAAATACTTATATTTATTATACAATTGTAAATTGTTATAATTTGATTATAATGATGAAAAAAAATATTGTTCTGTTTACTACCTGTTTTATAAAAGATAAATTCATTTTTTATGTAATATATATACTTAACATACGTTTTAGGTACAAATATAATAATATTATTATAACGAATTTATTTTCACCAATTTTTTTTAATATTCATTGTTTAAACAATATTTCTTTTGTAATACGTTTATTATGTATAATATACTTAAATTATTTTCAATTTAAATGTTTGCATAGAATTGTTTTTATTAATTAATGTAATGATAGTAATAATCTTTTACAATAATCTGTTATTTACTTATTTCTAATAAATTGTTTGTATAAAAATGTAATTATATGCACAATATGCATTTTATTAAACTATAGCTGAGTTAAATTTATAATTTATTTGTATTTTATTAAATATTATAATATTTAAATAGTATTATATTATATAAGGTATGGAGATTTATTTAACAATAAAATACATACTTATTGATGCCAAGAAGTATGGATTCAAGTGTATGGGAAGGAACAACGAGGGTATAAGGACTATGTAGCTTTAACCAAATTATTCATGGACTTCTGATGATATACACATATATTTTTTTAGGTGAAAAAAATGATCTATTATTTCTATAATAATAGGTCTATTATTCTTGAATGATGCTACAAAAAAAAAGTATACATTTTATATTAATATATTAATTTTTATGGCTTTGTGAGGTATGGTCCGTACACTCAACTGTGGAAACACTCTTGAGTGTACGTATCGGCCAGCGTTGCTAGCTCCCAGATGGGTGATAAAATCCTTGCCACACATGCAAACTCCCCCCCCCCCAGCTACAAATAACCTACAAACAAAAAACAGCTAATGGCCAAAGTTGCCGGGCTTAAGCTCAATTAAAAAAAATATATATATTAATAAAATAAAATGGAAATAATATTAAATCGATAATACAATAGTATTGTTTTATTATGATTTGAAATGTTACGTTTTAATTACAATTCAAATGTATTGATTAATTGTTATTTTTCAAAAATATTTTAATGATAACACAATTGTATTATCACATAATTAATAATTTGGTAATATTTTATTGATGTCAAACTCGGGGCCAACCGTCATTTTATTATCATTTCTAAAACATTTTTTCAATGAATTTGATGAAAAAAAAAAAATATTTATCGAATGATATCATACTAAAAATAATATCAAAAAAATGATAAAAAAATCTATTTTTGCTATCTGGGAAGGAACTCCAGATTTTGTAAACTTGTTAAGGGCTCTCTCCGCGGCTTGGAGGGCGCCGATCCGCTCGTTTCCCGGGGGTCTGCCTCGCCTCGGCGATAAGTCTTGCATGCCGTATGGCACACGCGACTGGTGAAACACATCACCGACCGCGCGCACGTTCTACACCTAGTTAGCGAAATGCACCGTCGTGACCAACGGTGTTCTGGAAAACGGCCAAACGTGGAAGCAAAAGCATTACCTGAATAAGCGTGGACGTCGAGAACGAGGCATTCGAAAGTCGCGGCGGACATCAGCGGCAGAAAAAGTTATACCACGAGGCTATATCCGAGCTGGACTGGCGAACGTTTGCGGGTGGTGGCGGGTTAGGCGAGGAAGACAACAGGAGGTTTGACTGGACCGGCCTGGCTCATCCCTGCAGAGTTGACGACAACTTTCGGTGTTCCTTCTCACCCGTAGAGCGATCGCCACAAGGCAACGGAAACATCCTCGAGGGAAGGGCACAAAAACGATTCGTTCCCCCTCGGGACGGCAAGCCACGAAATACAGAGGGTCTCGCCGGAAGGTTTGATGGACCTAGTATGACTGGCCCCGAACGTCCGGTAGGAGCTGGACTGAAAGGACCCTCGATCCGTAGATAAGGGTACTTGACAGAAAACCGCTGGACCGGAAAACGTGACGAGATGGAAACGATCCCGGACTTGCAGAAAACGCGGGTCGGCACATTGACACGCGCGATGGGCCTCCAGTCCCTGTGTCGCCGAAGCG
>NC_042495.1:17438275-17441637 GCF_005508785.2 Acyrthosiphon pisum | reverse complement strand
AGAAGCCAGGAACCTTGACGGAGACTAACATTAACTTAGACTCCAGGTCCTAGTGACCAAAAATCGTTTAGTCGCCTGTGGGAGGAAATATGGGCTGATATTTCGGCGCAGACGCGGGTCAACGGCTATGAGCCCATACCGACAGTCGTGCGCGAATCATTCCAATGAACCACAGGTCATACTAGCGAGAGCAGTAAACCTAGTGAAATGCTAGAATTCCTACTCGGTTATACCGTGGTATGGGCGCGTCCGCACATGCCCGATACGCATGGACGTCCACACCACGACCGCCCGGTGACTCGGCGTTGAGCGGTCAAAAACTAGGCCGGGCCTACTGAGACTCCGGCCGGCGTACCTAGTTGGTGAGCGGCGTGCAGGACAAGAGACAAGTCCGCACGCCGCTAAATCAACTTTGAATCTGCTACAATCTCGGCGCCTTCCGAAGGGAGTATCTTAGGGCCGCACACCCGGTTAATGGTGGACTCTGGGGAATGGTTAACCCCAGTTTTAAGAAAAACAGACAGTGGTCTGGAAGGTGAGACCTTGCCACTGACGAGCCCTCAAAAGCTCAGACGGTCTCAAACGATATGTCGGAACGGCAAGCCGGGGTGGAACGCTGTCCCCGCTCCTGCGAGGGGCACCGTGTCGCCCCTACTGCCTGGTGCTAGTAGCAACGCCAAACCAGCAATCTACTGCCAGCCACCGAAATAACCCCGGGTAACCGGTGCGGGAACGGTAACCCGCTCGAAAAACCGTACCGCTCATTTAAAGGCAATATCGTGGACAGACGGAAAAGCCTACCCCGATACTTGTGCTAGCGGGAAAGAGGTCATTGTGAGTACCTGGATATGGAATTCCAAAATCTTGTTCCTAGGGAATCAGAGAATAAGCCCTGCCGTGCAAACGGTACTCTGATTAACAATGGACCGCGCGTCCTTGGTTGTCCCTGGGCCCGCGTGGCTGCCGCGCGTCCGATACTTATGTGGATGGCCCCGAGGAGGTTATGGGAGTAACGTCTTATTAGAAGGGAAGTACTTGACCAGGATTGTTACCTGGCGCCGCAAACGTTCTCGCGAAACTCAACTAGTACCTTTTGAAAAATTAGTAAGTCTTGGGCCACTGTCTGGCGCTAGAGCGCCCAGTGCACCCCTTGGAACGGGATGCGGTTCGTCACATAGGCGCGGAGGGAGTCAAGCTTGCGATACATGGCTAAGGGTCTAATAAACCACCAAGTTACGGCCTCGTACTTCCCGTCACACAGTGGTTAAACAATTCCTAACCTATAATGGCTAATGAGCCGTCACCCAGTTAGGGTATATTATTATATATTTTTACATGGTACCTTTATTATAGGTCTTTGCAATGTACCATACTGACATATTTTGATAAAATAACTACAGATAGATTTGTATTAAAGGGGCCCAGAGTGAGTGGCACGTCCCTGGGGTCCATGAATCTTAAGAGCCCACAAATGTGTTACGTCTCTCTCCTCTGCCCAAAAACATAGCTATAATACGCAATATCTAATATACTTTAGTAACACGTAGATAGTGAGATGATGCCATCATTGCACATAGACCCTGGGAGAGCAATATTATGATTGTTAGCAACAAGTTCAGCTTCTGCCAACGGCCAGAGGCCAAAACCCGAGCCGGTAAGATATCTGTGAGAACTCCTCGGAGCATAGTAGATTCTACGAATTATAATTTGACACTGTGACAAGACGGCCGTGGGTATACTCCATTATTATAACTAGACGATGGATTATATGTAGTGAGGATACTCTATTATATGCATGCAAATATGCAGCATAAAATACAGAAATATGCATAGACTATGTTAAAATATGCACTAAGAATTAAATTTAAAAACAATATAAAAAAAAAAACTATGATAATGAAATTTATTAACAAAAAAAAAAAATATTATAATTTATAATTAATAATTATTATTTTTTATATTATATTTATGTATAATTATTTAGAACTGTAGTTCTCGTAGAAGTATATTTAGATTACTAGATGTTGCTCCAAGTGATCCATTGTAAAACTATGGCGCTTGTCATCCAAAATAAGTATAAATGCAGAAAATGACCGTTCAACATCACAGGACGTCACAGGACAGTATTTAAACTTAGAAGCCATGTTGCTTGTTATCGTATTGGGCAGTATAGTACTTGTGCCATTAATGTGGTTCTGTTGAAATATACAATTAATATTAGTACGTGTGTACAATTTAGTATCTAGTTATACGAGCGTAAGACTCACTCTCTATACGGAAGTAACATGACCTCGGTTGTGCATATATATAGGGCTTTTAAAGTATGTAAGAATTACTTGCACAGCCACCGTCGTACAGTGCGTATACGGTGTGTGTGTACAGTCACGTTAAATTGTCCAGTTGTACGTTATTATATATTATACTTATACATAATCATATTGTCGTGTTGTTATTCATTTATATTTATTTATATTAATACTAAGATGGTTAGTCTGTCTCTCTTCACTTTCAACAGGTTCAAATAAGACTGAACAGTGTTTGTTCGAGGCACGATTAAACGATTAAACGATATCTTTATCGAGTTTTCGATAAGATATATAAATAACGACGGCAGTAGAAACTCATCCGGTCAATTAATTCGGTCGGTATGTACTATAAGTCTATATAGTATGCGTTGGGTGTACTCAATTATTCTAACGATACCCCGCATCGACCAAAGGCACATCTGCAAACTCTGAGTCATAGGTCAGTGTTAGTGTTGAAAGTGCAGCTTGACAGACTAACCGTTTTAGTATTAATATAAATGAATAACACGACAATATGATTATGTATAAGTATAATATATAATAACGTACAACTGGACAATTTAACGTGACTGTACACACACACCGTATACGCACTGTACGACGGTGCCCGTGCAAGTAATTCTTACATGCTTCAAAGGCCCTATATATATGATTAGTTGAGGTCATCCCGTATCCGTATACAATATAGAAAGCGATAGTAAAAGTGTTACACAGCTATATCGTAACTGCATAAGTATCTATTAGAAAACGACATTGTACACGCACGTGTGTTTACATGGTTTGAATACTAATATTAATTGTATATTTCAACACCCTCCCTCAATTAATAATTTCTTTAATTGTAGTCACTCCTATGGCTGACCGGCAATTTCTCGAAACGCTCCTTGACCAAAGGCTTTGTTAGAATGTCTGCAATCTGGTCCTCCGTTCCAATGTATTGTAGTTGAAATTGCCCATCTTCATATTTCTCCCGTATGAATGGTATCGCACGTCTATGTGTTTTGTCCTCTTATGAAACTCCGGATTCTTAACTAAACGTATAGCCACTTTGATTAT
>NC_042495.1:17431698-17435999 GCF_005508785.2 Acyrthosiphon pisum | reverse complement strand
GAAATTGTCGTCGTTGGCCGGACACACAATGTCGTGTTTCGCCAAACAATTTTTGACGTACTGCAAATTTTGATGTGCTAAGCGCTCGTGCCAAACTGACAATCTGTTTTCCACTGCTACCGCCGCGTAGCTGTCGCTTTTTGTCGGCACTTCGACCTTGATCTGTAATTCAAACAACCTTCCGCAACGCTTACCTGCGCATACGGGTTTCCCGTTTCTTGTAAGAACACATTTTTTATTATCCGACGTTAATTCTAATCCTTTATCTAACGCCGCTCCGCTCGAGAATAAATTAAATTTTAAACCCGGCACGTGCAATACATTTGCTAAGTAATTTTTATTCCAATTTCCGTTCACGTATGATAATATATTAATATTACCTTTTCCTGTTGACGCGGACTTGTATTGAGCTGCGTGGTGTGGTGAGGTGATGGTGGTGACCGATGGAGATAGTCGGGTCGAAACCACAGACGGGATAGTAGACAAAGTATTAACAAAGAGAAACAAACAAACTACGCACTGTGGTGTAAACTAAGTCTTTATTATTAAAAACAAAAGAGCTTATTTAATATATGTATGGTGAACGGGTAGCGAAAATACACGGAACGTGTGTGTGGTTCGGGTGTGTACCGGACGGTGTCGGGAAGACGAGAGAGCGCGCCTTGACAATCCGGTTCGCTGGACGGCCGGCCGACGGTTCCAGGCGCGCGTGTCGCGCGCCGGCGTCGTCCGTCGTCGATTGGCGGTTTGATTGAGAAGCCGCGGCGCGGCTTCCGCGCAAAGGCTGTTTGAATTCAAACAGATTTTGCGCGGGACCGCGTCACTGTTGCATACAGATTTGTCCCATCACCTATTGTGATTTGTTGCGTGTTGTTCAATGGTTCATAACTCGAAAACCACTCTCGATTCGCGCTCATATGATCCGACGCGCCTGAGTCTAATACCCACGCATCTGCTGCAATATTATTTAACCTTGACTCGCTTACGAATGCGTTCAAATTCGTACTTGTAGTACCGGCTTTGACACCGTTCATACTACGTAGGAAATTCCTACAATCTCGTTTATAATGTCCGAGTTTACCACAGTAATAACATTTAACATTATTTTTACTAGTAAATTCTTTTTTACCTTTATCATAACTGCCGTTTCTACCATCAGATCTGTTTTGAAATTTGGCTGGAAATGCACTCGATTTCTCTTGTTCACCAACTTCACCTTTGATCTGGATCATCCGTGATTCTTCAATCAACAACCGACTAGTTAAGTTATTTATTGTTTTACTTCCCGTTGGGACTGAATCCCAAGCACTGTAAAAATGATTATATTCCTTTGGTAATGTCATTAGTATTTTTGTCATAACCATGTTTTCCGAAACTTGTTCACCCGCTACACTCAGTTTCCTTCCTAAATTGACCAATTTAGAAATATGCATCGACATGTCATCTGTCGGTTCCCTTGAATAACTGAAAAATTGTTGTTGAAGCAAGTGTTTACTTGCCTCAGACTTCTGTTCGTAAATACTCAACAGTTTTTCCCACATTTCAAATGCAGACTCACAGTTAATCAAATATTGTAATGGACCATCGTCCACTGAGGTAACTATTATTTTTTGACATTTACCATCCGCTTTTAACCAAGCGTTTGTATGCTTTTGCCAACGTGCTTTGGCTTCCTCAGTCGTCTCTGTTTCCGACGACTTCTTTATAGGTAATCCTGGTTTAGTCCATTCACCTGAAACTATACCACCTACTTCTAAGGCATTAAGTATGACCTTCATCTGGAACTTCCATAACGGCCAGTTTTCCGCACATAATTTTGTTATCTTCACCGAGTCTTCCATGATCGATGGCTTCCGTATACTTGACCTGTATAACAATTTACCAACAAAATTTTACCTATGTACACTGATCCGCCGTTTTCCGAAATCCAGGGTATCTCCGACTGGTTGTAGTTTTCTGCGTTAATACACTTATAAAAACACTCCGACTGGGCTAGTGACTGCGTATCTGGGTATCTGGGTATCTGGGTATGGGTATCTGGGTATCTGGGTATCTGGGCCCATAACCTGTTGAAAGTGCAGCTTGGCAGACTAACCGTTTTAGTATTAATATAAATGAATAACACGACAATATGATTATGTATAAGTATAATATATAATAACGTACAACTGGACAATTTAACGTGACTGTACACACACACACCGTATACGCACTGTACGACGGTGCCCGTGCAAGTAATTCTTACATGCTTCAAAGGCCCTATATATATGATTAGTTGAGGTCATCCCGTATCCGTATACAATATAGAAAGCGATAGTAAAAGTGTTACACAGCTATATCGTAACTGCATAAGTATCTATTAGAAAACGACATTGTACACGCACGTGTGTTTACATGGTTTGAATACTAATATTAATTGTATATTTCAACACCCTCCCTCAATTAATAATTTCTTTAATTGTAGTCACTCCTATGGCTGACCGCAATTTCTCGAAACGCTCCTTGACCAAAGGCTTTGTTAGAATGTCTGCAATCTGGTCCTCCGTTCCAATGTATTGTAGTTGAAATTGCCCATCTTCATATTTCTCCCGTATGAAATGGTATCGCACGTCTATGTGTTTTGTCCTCTTATGAAACTCCGGATTCTTAACTAAACGTATAGCACTTTGATTATCAATGTATAATACCGGTTGTTTATCACCTGTTGTTGACAAGCTTATTATCAACCGCGTAATCCACATGATTCCTTTGACTGCTTCACTGGCCGATATATATTCAGCCTCTGTCGATGATAAAGACACGCAATGTTGCCTTTGCGATGTCCACGAAATTATGCTTGACCCATATCTGAATAGATATCCTGACGTTGAACGTCGTGTCTGAACGTCACCTGCATAATCTGCATCACTAAATATTTCTAACGACAATTGAGTATTATTATTAAAATACAAGCCATAATTAAACGTTCGTTTGACATATCGTATAATCCGTTTTATCAAGTTCCAATGAGCTTTAGTTGGTTTTGCCAAGTAACGACTAGCAAAGTTTACTGCATATGCTATATCTGGTCTTGTTACCTGTGATAAGAATATACCCGCTTCGGTACATTGTAAACCAAATGCATTTAAAAAGTTCCTAAAGCGTATATTCCAACATCTTGGACTTTGTTTCAAGCCATACAAATTTCGCTGAAGCTTACATACTTTATTCGATCCATCTTCGTATCCTGGTGGTTGTACCATGTATATTTCTTCCTGTAGTTCTCCGTACAGAAATGCTGTCTTGATGTCGAATTGTCGTAATATTAATTTTTCCACAGCTGCTACTGCGAATATCGCCCTTATTGATTCGTATCTGACCACTGGCGAAAATGTTTCGTGGTAATCTATACCGTACTTCTGTGAACAACCTTTAATGACCAATCTGGCCTTAAATTTATCTATATTACCGTCAGTTTTATATTTGGTTTTGAATACCCATGCATTACGTAATGCAACCTTGCCCTGAGGCAAATTGACTAGTGTTGTTTTCGTGTAATGACTTTATTTCATCGTGCATAGCGTCCTCCCATTCATTTTTGTTTGGCCCAGTAATTGCCTCATTATAATTCAATGGATTGACACAGTTAGCAATAAAAGTCTGAACATTGTACCTGTCCGGTTTCTTAAGCGTATTTCTGTCACGTAGAACCATAACATTTCTTTCATCGACTATGTTTTCGTCCTTCGCACGCACGCCCGTTGAATTAATCTGAGTCTCTTTACACTCTAGTGTGTCTGTAATTATATTTTTATGTTTATTACATTCGTCTTCGAATATAATGTCTCTGCACACGGATATTCTATTTGTTTTCGAATAATACACACGATAACCTTTCGTGTTATTCGAATAGCCAACAAATATACCTTTTTCACTCTTTGGATCCCACTTTTGACGTTTTTGTTTTGGTATGTGTGTATACACCACAGTACCAAAAACACGTAAATGTTTTATATCTGGCATAACCTTATAATATAACTCGTATGGCGAGCAATTCTTAACCGAACTAGTACCTGTCCGATTTAGCGTGTAAACAGCCGTGTTTACAGCTTCTGCCCAGAGTGAGACATCCAGATTTTTCGCACAAATCATTGTCCTTGCTGATTCAACAATTGTACGATTCTCTCGTTCGACTTTTCCATTTTGTTCCGGCGTATATGGAACTGTCAATTGGTGTCGTATGCCGTATTTTTGCAAAATACCTGTAATTTCTTTATTCACGAATTCTAATCCGTTATCCGTTCTTAATTTTTTAACCTTAG
>NC_042495.1:17429990-17431648 GCF_005508785.2 Acyrthosiphon pisum | reverse complement strand
TTAATTTTAGAAATTCAGTAAATTTTATTATTGTACACGGTAGGTATAGAATATTATTACGTGTACATACGGTATGAATATGAATCAAACAAAAGTAACGTACTATTGTAGGGTGACGTCCGCACACACGATACGGTCTGGAAAAAAGCGTCGTTTAAAGCTTTTTGAGCACGTAGGCGTTTAAGTCTTCATGACATGAACACGGCAAGCGGAAATACAAATGTCGTATTAACATTGAACGCGAAACGCGCAAAGGTGGAAATGGCATGTACATAGTAATAATCAGTATCGTGTATACGGAAACGCATGTAGTAGGTACGTGGGCTATAGAAACGCTATACTCACTATTAATTATTATTATGTATTTCAAAATTGTACTCACCGGTTTTGAAAAGCGCCCAACGCAGAACACAATACTCCAAGAAAAGCTAAGAAAGCTAAATAATATATTATAAATATATTATGAAAAAATAAGTTTTTCTGTGCGCTTGGGTTGTGTGTCGCATGGGCGTTCGTCACAAGATAACGTTTAATAACACAGGCGTGTTTCGCGTCGCTAAAGTTGTCCCCCCCGCACGGCCGCACACCAGCACACCGCCGAAAAACCAGTATCAATTAATAATGGTCATACTGTAGCCGAAAAACCCGTATCAATTAATAATGGTTGATATTGACGCATCGTACATAGGTACATATAACATTTATAAATTGTATTATAATACTATTATGTAGGTATGTACAGTACATACAGACAGATCGTCGTCGATATACCGGTATTTTTAAATTGTTTATTTAAATCAAACCACAGCACTGCGTTAGTAATATACGTTTAACTATATTGTTATTGTTATTATCTATTTATTAATTTATTAAACGTACCTATAGTCTAGTCAAAGCGATCACTACTAATAATGTATTGTAATACACTCTGCGTTCTCTTTATACATTTATATTTGTTATAATATGCGTGTACCTACAGTACAGCGTGGCTATATCGTGTATAAATCAAATATATAAATACGGCGTGGCCGAAAAGGCAGTAAAATATAGTATAATATCAATATCAAAATCGAACTTTTCGACGCATATATTCATCCCTGTATATAGTAATAACGACACTGCCAGCTCTCCAATCTCCGCAACGGGGAACGCGAATAATTCTTCAACGGGTCCGTGGAGGAGGTAATACTCGAATTTGACCGGAAAACTTTCGTAAAAAAAAATACGAAAAAAAAAATTCACTTTATCACAGACGCCGAAATCCCAGCGACAGAAATCGAAACCACGACCCCGGGTCATCCACACTTGCGCCTTATCCTACCTATAACTGGAGTCTAATCAATGACTCTTAAACCGTTTAGGCGTCCCGGTGAATTCCGAAGCGGGCGATCTCAGAGCCCACGGAAAAAAATCGAACTTTCCGACGCACGTATTTATGCCTGCACATAGTGATACCTACTCGACGGCGGAGCCGTGGGACGTCCGCTTTCCGCGACCCCACTACGCCCCTGGACGCGTCTCGGCGGAAGTGCGAATAAATATGAAAAATAGTGAAATGTAAAAAACGAAAAAAAAAACGCGGAAAATCAATTTAACGCGGCCGCCGCAAATTAATTGCAGTCCCGGAGCCCGGATCGAAACCACGACCCCGGGTCATC
>NC_042495.1:17428560-17429940 GCF_005508785.2 Acyrthosiphon pisum | reverse complement strand
AGTGCAGCTTGACAGACTAACCGTTTTAGTATTAATATAAATGAATAACACGACAATATGATTATGTATAAGTATAATATATAATAACGTACAACTGGACAATTTAACGTGACTGTACACACACACCGTATACGCACTGTACGACGGTGCCCGTGCAAGTAATTCTTACATGCTTCAAAGGCCCTATATATATGATTAGTTGAGGTCATCCCGTATCCGTATACAATATAGAAAGCGATACTAAAAGTGTTACACAGCTATATCGTAACTGCATAAGTATCTATTAGAAAACGACATTGTACACGCACGTGTGTTTACATGGTTTGAATACTAATATTAATTGTATATTTCAACAGTTACACCTTTTGGAAATTTTAAAATAATTAAATTTTTTCGATTTTACCAAAAACATTACACGCTTGAATTTGATACAAAAGTAAGTCATTTTTGAACTAAAATGAAATACATTTAAATAATTTAATATAAAATTACCAAAAAAAAAATGTATAGCCAAATTAAATTTAATTAATTCATAAATAAATTTACTAACTAAATTGACAATGACGTTGTAATTTGCGTTATTATTGTGCGATAAAAGTTATTTAATTATTTCCAGTTTTATTATTAGTACTTTGATAATAGTAGATTATTTCTAATTTTATTCTTAGTACTTCGATAATTATTGTAGATATTGTTTGATTATCAAAAATGAACTAATGCACGTTCACTCAGTATTGTACGTTCATCGATAACACTTATAACTTTTAACATAATACTTTGAAAGATTTTTCTTTTTTTCTTCTTTAAAATGTTAAACAATAGTGAAAAAGTTGATATGATTTTAATTTATGGTGAGTGTAGTACCCATTATTTTTAAATTACATTTTGTGGACCGATGAATCAAAGTTTACCAATAATGGCGTTTTAAATAAGCAGAATAACCGTTATTGGTCAAACGGAAATCCACATTGGGCAGTTGATACAAATTATCAAACAGTATAGGGCACAAATGTGTGGTGCGGATTAGTAGGAGGAAATTTAATAGGTCCACATTTTTATGACGGTACTCTTAATGGAAGACGTTAATCAGATTTCTTAATTTTGCTACCGATGATGTTGGAAGATGTCCCTTTATTACTTCGTCAAAACTTATTTTTTCAACAGGATGGAGCACCCGCTCATAATGCCATTATTGTAAGACAACAGTTAAATGAAATGTTTGGAAATCGATGGATGGGAACTCACGGGCCAGTGGAATGGCCCCCACGGTCACCTGATCTAACACCATTAGATTTTTTTTTATGGGGTCATTTAAAGACTGTTGTTTATGCAGATCCACCAGCAAACTTACAGGATTTAAAAAATAAAATAACGGTAGCG
>NC_042495.1:17426505-17427243 GCF_005508785.2 Acyrthosiphon pisum | reverse complement strand
TGCAATGTTAAATTGATAATGTTTGTTGCTATCTGTAAATATATTAGTATTATTTGTTAAAATTATATTTTTTAATATTTTAATTTTGTATGCGGCCCTCCATTAAAAACTGAAACAAATTATGGCCCGTGTAGGTAAAAAGGTTGCCGACCCCTGGTTTATGCAGATCCACCAGCAAACTTACAGGATTTAAAAAATAAAATAACGGTAGCGTGCAGACAATTAACAAAAGAACAAATTTTGGCAGCAACCTATAGAGAAGTGAGTCGTCGATTGGAAATGTGTTTAAAAAAAAACGGAGGAAATTTTGAACATTTTATTAGATAAAAAAAATAAACATAAGTCAAAACAATGTAACGGAGTATTTTTTATTTAATTTCCTACTTCACATTCTTTATTAAAATCTATGAAAAAATCACTCAAATCAAATTTAAAACAATCAATGTTTTTGGTAAATCGAAAAAATGTAATTATTTTAAAATTTCCAAAAGGTGTAACTCATTCAATTTTTGGTTTAGAACTATGGTCAATGGATCAGCGGTACGTACAACAAAACGGAAAACCCTTGGTTCCGACAATATTTGGACACCACCCATAAACCTTGAACGCTAATTTTTTTGTAAGCCAAACTGTAATAATATTAACAATATAACAATATTTCTCATCAATTAATATTTCTTATTAAATCTATATTTTTCTTGTAAAGTAAAACATTTCTTTATTTAGTTGTTAACTATG
>NC_042495.1:17399451-17426405 GCF_005508785.2 Acyrthosiphon pisum | reverse complement strand
TAAGAATTAATATACTCACGTCAGCAAATTTCCAAAAAAAAATATTTTGAAAGGAGTTATTATAATAACTTACGTATACGTAACAAATTCATTTAATCAAAAAAATATTGATATATCAAAAATTCCAAAAATAAACTACTTGACTTAGATAAATGTTTTTAGTATCAAAAATATTGTTTTTATAATCAGATTCACAAATTGGCTATTTTGAATATATCTAAAAAAATTGAAATCAAATTTTTTATTTTTTATTTTCAATGTTAAAAAATAAGTACCTAATTAAAATATATAAATAACTCTAATGATAATATATTGAGAGATGTGGTTGATGAAATCTAGGAATTCCCTTTATATCTTAGAAATGATTCTACTAAGTACCTAAGTAATAATAATATATTAGCATTTTATAGTTTTAAAAATTATCTGACCTTTATTAGTAGTTAAGTCTTTGACTAAATATAACATCTATTTTATGTTTAATGTAAGATCATACTAAAAACCATATCTATAAACATAATATTATCATGAGCGATTAGATATTGTTAGAACTTAGAGTGCATACAATTTAATAACTAAGGAACTGCACGTTCAAATTTATTTCGATTTATGTGCATCAACAATTTAAAAATCATCATCTATTTAACAATTTTCAGAAACAAACTCGAATGTAACACATAATAGGTATATTACATTAAAAATAATAAACGTTAGTATTTTTAAAAATTATTTTAAATTATTTCTTACGAAATTATTGTAGACATAGCAAATTAAAAAAAGCAGGTAAGTGGATGTCGCTCTGCTGTACAGTAGATTACAAGTGGGTAATTGTATATTAGTTGTATTAGACTTGAATCCAATAATACAAATTGTATTTATTATTTTATATTCGTGATCACATTGATATCGGCATATCGCATAACAAAGTTATAGTCACATCGTAACTACCAAATAAGCAATAATAGTTAAAAAATCTAAGTTAATTGTTTCTATTGGAATAGGTACTTAAGTTCTGCTAATATATTTTGATATATATATAATTATCAAGCTGTCGAGCAGTGAGCCACTGAAATATAGGTAATACCTATAATACAAGAACGTCAAGGAGCCATAAGAACGTCTTAAGTCAACAAGTAAAATCGATTCTTTAATAAACTTTTATATCTTTATACAACCGAGTTTTTTTATGCATGAACTAATCTACTATTTATACCGATTTTTATATTTATATACCTAACACTTAATTCTTTACATTTTTAATTATCTGCTAATAAACGGACCACTCGTAAGAAGAATTTGTATTATTTCATAATTCGTGCAACTTTTTAAAAAAAATGCCAGGATTTAAAAGTTACATATGTAGGTAGTACTATAGGTATATTTATAATAATTAATAATAATATAGTGCTTTACTCTCGGGATGTACCCGTCCAACGAGACACGGTTTTTTTCACTTTTCGTACAAATTCGATTTATGCTCATAACTATAAAGCCCGGATTTATATGAATTTAAAAAGTCTTAAATATGATTCAAATGTGCAATTATATGCTATATTATGTTTTACATCATGAAATGGGATTTTTTTTTAAAAAAAACCACACTTTTACACCAAGGAAAGTAGATATAAGTGCTGGATATACACTATCAGAAACAAAAAATATCTAAATAGTTAAAATTTTAATACTTTAAAAACCAAAATGCAATATTTTATAATAATAATTTTTTCATATTACGGATTGTTTAAATACAATGTCTGAGAACTCTCAGTAAACTTAGAACAAAAAAAGTTGTAAAATTGAGTTACTGCTTTATTTGTTGCGCACGTGAAGTAACAACATAGTATGCCGAAACGGGTGTGTATGAGATTTATTGTTGGTAATATATTATATATACGTGCTCCGATGTCATGAAGTGTTGCAAAAATTACAATATTTGAACAAAGTTCTAATGAAATTTAAAAAATATTATTACTATTTTTAAGCTGTTTGAAATTTTTGATTATTTTTCATCAATTATTATTTTCGATGGTCGATGAATAATTTTTTGCTTGGTCAAAACATTTTAAAAATTGAATACAAGGTTCCTAATAAGTTTTTATTTATGTAGTTAAAAACATGTTGGAGTGTCTGAAGTTAGAATTTTGAAAAATTCTCATGAAAATCGTGAATATTTGAAATTATTATATTTTTAATATTCGTATATTTTATATACATACGCAATGACATTTTCAAATACATTTTTTTCAGAAATTATGAATTCCATTTATACTTTATAACTATAATGTCTAATGGTAAAATAAATTACTTTAATGGCAATAATATCAAAAAATGTATTAAATAAAATATAGACTGACCAACCGTCTTCACTCAGCATAAATTTTCATATAGGTAGGTACAATGATTTAATTTAAATTTAACACATACATTACAGTTACTGAGTTACATACACGATAGCCAATGTATAGAAGAACAGTACCCACTTGCTTACCTTTTTTTTTATAGTATATTTTAAAATGTAATATTCTTCACTCTAAACAATACGATAACAACTAATAAAATGAATCTTTTAAGTCTATTACCGTATGAACTATGAATCCAATACGTATGTGGGCCCCGATTTCGTGTCCTCACACCAGGCCACCTTTAAACTGGAACTCTGTATTATGTGAGTGATATCATGTGCCTCTTGACTTTTTCCATGCATTTGGTTGGCCCGTAACGACCTTAAACGCTTACCTACATATAATATTATAGCGACGTCGAGATGACAGCGCTTATAGAACGTCAGCCAACTAGTTTCTCAACAAAATGACTTCCTGACAACTGACAAGTACAAATTGTGAATTTTTCGTTTAAATATTTTTTTGCAAAATACCCCCTCTCTAATATCAATATTACCATCGATACACATTAATTACTTAACAATTTTGCGAAGCTTTTCATCTTTTTTTTTTTTGGAGGGGGCTTAGCCTCCCAAGCACCCCCCAATCGCCGCCTATGTGTCACACGTGGGTGTATTATATCGACGTTTATTAATATGGAGAATGCAATTCAATTCATAGAATCCGAAAAAGGAAAACAGTTGTTGTCTCTTTTAAACAATAATATAAGTATAGTTATGTTAGAACGCGTAAAGAAAGAATGCGTAAATTGATTTGTACAGTAAAAACGCGTTACTTACGAAAGTGCAGTTATACTGACGCTCATAAAACTTAAATAATTGTCAGTAATTATTATTGGTGAACATTATACTCATGGACCAAAATCGATAATTTTTAGTGCAACAAGTCAAGTCCTGAACCCTAAATTTATTTATACACGAAAACTGTAAAAACTTGGTTTTAATCTATACTTAAAATACCCTCCATTTCATAATCCTGGCTACGCCACTGAAAAAAGACAATCGTATTCACAACTATTTCTGAGTTCTTTAAATGATACCAGAAACGTTTTGTTTCGACTGAAACCAAACTTGTTCATGTTTCGACTGAAATACAATTTAGTTGTTGCCTTAAAATGAATAAAGAAAATGTGCAGTTCAGAGATATTCAGTCATTCATTATTTTATAGTGATGTGAGTCTCGTAAATGTACAAAAAAAATTTACAATTTACATTTCTTTTAACACTAGTTGAGTGATCACTTAATTTGTATTTTTTATCAAGATATTAGGATTATAATACAAATTAGGATTTTTATAAAATGATATTGACAGTTACGTGATACGAATTATTGTGATATGGTGTACGCGGTTATTGGTAGGTAGGTACTATTTAAAATGATACGTTATATCTTTATCTCATCACATTTGTTTTGAAATTTTGAATACAATATTATTATAAACTTATAAATATCATGGCCATAATAAATAATAATAATTTTCAATATATTTGTGATTATATTATATTATATATTTACCAATTTTACCGTAAATTTGGTAAATTTACTCGGTAAATTACCAAAACAACATTTTACGTAAAATCGACATCAAAATTATTTTACCAGATTAAGAACTGACAATTTTAATTGTTTATTACTAATTATTTTAGTTTATATTTTATACCTATTGATTATTATCATAATTGTTCTATACAAGGTGTATTTATAATAAAACACAATGGAAATAACTGAAAAGCAGTTATTTATTTAAGATGTGTCCGTTTGTATTATAATATGGTTTTCGTTGTGATACGGACAGCAGTGTATAAATATAACAAATAATTATTAGGTATAGTAATTTATTTCACTACTTATTAGTAATACGGTATAAACTATAATTAAAGACAATAGCATAAAATTAGCAACAGAATGTTTTGAAAATCGTATTGTGCATGCTGAATATAAAATATAATAATATACGTAAAAGTGTCAATACTCCACGAAAATAATATAATTTGAATTACATCAAATTAACTTGCTAAAATCGTTATTCGTCGTAAATATAATATGATTTCGTCCAAATTTAAACTTAAAATGTGCATGCAAAAAATTGTATTTATGTATTTTTAAGATTTTTTGCAGTACAGACTGCTTATGATAAACCTAATATTACTAATTAGAATAACTAAATTTTCAAGTCTTAGCTATAAAAATTTAACCACAAAATATTCGTCAATATTTTACTTCAAATTCTTATAAAACTAGATCATGCCTATATGTACCTGTATTTTTTTTTTAGTTTTTTTCTCTATAAATATCAATAACATTTTATTTGTTGGTTAAAAAAGGTTGAACATTTAATAGAAGGTTCCTATTATATTGTTTCAAAGGCAGATGAAAAATATTAAAATTCCAGGTTAATGTTTATAAAAAAAAAATTGTGCCTATGTATTTTTAATATTTTTCAACTGCTATTGTAACAATGTATCAAGAGCCTTGTATTAATTTTTTACATTTTTTGGCCCAACAGATAAAACTTTATTACTTATATGAACATTCAGTGAAATGTTCAAGTATCTATAGTCATTCTTATATTAATTACAACAAAATAAGAAAATCGTTACATGAGAAATCGAGTGAATATCAAATGTTGTAAAAATTTGAATTTCAAACGCTCATAAAAATTCAATTTGACTTACTTGTAGACATTTTTTTTTTTTGAAAAAGGTAGACAAACTTATGAGGAATCTTGTATTACATTTTCAGATCTTAGATTTAAAAAGAAAAATTTTCATGAATATCTAACTCAAAATAACTTGAAAATGTTCGTCATTTTTACGAGTTTTGTCAATAACGTTAGATGCTTATAAAAAATAATTGTGACTATAGATTTTTAATTTTTTT
Source organism: Acyrthosiphon pisum (assembly GCF_005508785.2). Classification (NCBI taxonomy): domain Eukaryota; kingdom Metazoa; phylum Arthropoda; class Insecta; order Hemiptera; family Aphididae; genus Acyrthosiphon; species Acyrthosiphon pisum. Next base: position 17,421,126 of record NC_042495.1, on the reverse strand, counting down.
CATCCGCCTTTGAAACAATATCATAGGAACTTTCTATTAAATTTTCAAGTTTTTTAAATTTAAAATTTAATTCAATTTAATTTATACCTATAGTGTCATTGATTATAAATACTTTTTTCTATTTATACATTATTATAATATTCTATTTTTTTTTTACACAGTGAAACCGATATTCTATTGCAACACGATATAGGCAGTAGAAGCGGACGCACGTAAGACCTGTGACGGATCTCCTGACTTCCATCACGTAGACTTAGTCGCGCGAAATTTAAGTCAAATAACAATATTGTCTGCACGTACAATAATATTATACATTAATTATACAGACTCTGAACGAAATAAAATGTTTTTGTTTGGTATTCAGCTACCTGAATTCGTGATTCTTTCTCTACTATATATAAGTAGGTAGCTTGTCAGCTCTGAATAGTCTTCTACGTGGTCCGATTCTAGACTTATGATGAAATGAATTACAATACTTAAGTTGGTACAATATTCTTACGCTATTTTTATTAGGGTCAATCAACATGACATACGCTCAATGCTTATGAGTTATACTTGTATACAGTGATTGAAATAATTAAAAAATAGTATAAGTAGAGAAGATCGTGCATATTTTTAGTTTATACCTACGTTAATTGTTTTGTCTTCTTGTGAGAACCACGTAACAGTCTTAAACATGGCCACATATAGATAGTTGGTATTAGACTTTTAGACGGTGAAAAAGCGAGTAACTAAATTAATCATTATTAATTTCAATTTGTTATGTCTACAATAATTTCGTAAGCAACAATTTAAAATCATTTTTAAAAATGCTAACGTTTACTTTTTTTAACGTAATATACCTATTTTGTGTTACATTCGAGTTTCTACAGAGTTTTAAATTCGTTGTAAAATACACATTGGCAGTACAATTAAATTAACATGTTATATTCTTTTTTGTGTAGTGGACTGCTTGATATCGAAAGAAATTATGTATTTTTTTATTGAAATAATATGCGTGGACCCAATTAATAATATACATAGAACGGACAGAATATAAATTGATAACCATATTTTGTTTCAGAAAATTGTTAAGTAGATGATGATTTTGAAATTGTTGATGCATATAAATCAAAATAAATTTGAACGTGCAGTTTATTATGATTTTATACAGGGCGCTGTATGCTGTATATTGATATAGTTTTAAATAATAGTTTATCCACGCATGTTCATTGTTCATATATAATTAATGAAAACAATGGCATACTGCAACTAATTATAATATGGAATAACGAAAGAATATGCAAAAATAGGCAAAATAAAATTTTGAATATTTCCACCTAAAGTTATGAATCATTTTTATATACATCACCCACATTGTTTGCGATAATCTAGAAAAATATTAAAATGCCAGCCTTAATAATGACCAACGGAAAAATAGCTGTTACTATGTGAACGGCAGTTGTCTCTGCAAGTTCACCTAGGTCATACCGCGGTTTCGGCGTACGGAAGACCACAGGTCTATATATATAACCTCACCGTGCAATTCGCCCGTCTTTACCAGGCATCTTTTAAACATTATGCGATTTGAATCACTTGTAGTAATGAACGACCTTACAACTCAATACGTCACGCATCTATTTATGATATCACATCTTTATAGTGCTTTGAAATTACTGGTTTTATAAATTCTATATGAAGCGAAAAATGTTTTGGTTATACAATGATTTTTTTTTTGATTTTTTCTTCTTTTTTTTACTTAGCTAATTTTTACACGTAGTTAGACGGAGGGTTTTTGTTTTGATATCACCAATTTTTATCATTTATACCTCAATACATTTTTATTAATTTTGCTTCTCGAGGATTAGCATATAAATGTCTTTGCCACCTCTAGGCCATCTTTCTTTATTAGAAGTGAGATCATTACATCTGAACCTAAGATTTGATTTTTTTATTAAACTTGTATAATGACCATGATGTAATGATTCCCCGTGATGACAAATCGCAGAACATATTCTATACGTTTTTTCATCAACTTTTAAAAATGTTGTTGACAAAGATATTAATGATACATTATGCATTTTTTCTTGTAATTCATTCCATAACTTTATAGCTTGTATTTTTACGAACACTAATTACTTTAATGCGTAATTAAATAATGACCAATAACGAAACGTAACATAAAAAGCATGTACAGCGTAAGTCCAGCGTCAATAACTAAAAGCTATGAGACAAATAGACAACATGTAATGCACTATGCACTTATTTTAAATGGTTTAATATTAGATAAGACAGACTAGACAACACGCTATGAGCAGCAATGCAAAGAACGGAACGTGCACGTCTACTGCAGGCTGACGACGATAACGAAATGAAACGTAAAATATTAACATGAAGTAGTAATAATGAAATGCGACGTAGCCATAGATAATACACGTAATAGTGTGAGGCCGTAGTATATATTTATTAATTTAATTATTTGTAATTATTTAATTATTTTAATAACAACATATTATATTACTGGATGATTTATATATCAACAGATTATCATGCTGAAATTATAATTTTATTGAATTTGATTAAATATTTTAATATTCGTGTATTTTCAATTTTGTTATTCATACTATGTGATAATATTTTATTAGGCATAACAAATTATACATGAAGTAGATTTTGTTTCACACTGATATTTTTAATATTACAGTAAATTTAAATCATAATATTCTTCGAGGTGCACTAAAAATTTTAATGTATAGGAATGTTGTTATATTTTAATGTGTATAATATGTTTTGTATTCAGTAAAAAAAAAATTAATTTGATTTTTATAGCAAAATTGTACGAAAAAAATGAATAGTAGTCTGCAGTATCAATTGGCATACACCCATGTGGTAGTAAAGTGTTATGGGTGTTGTAAAATACTAAAATATGAATAACGTAAATAATATACACAAAAAATAGTTCCCGTGCGGCCCGCAAAAGGTTATTATCAACGAATACAGTTTAAATGCCATGCCGGTAAAAGTTTAAGAAATCTCTGTCACCGTTGGTTAACAAATTGTTTATAATATATTATTACCATTATAATATTAACACAATATCTATGTCATAATGGGTTACAAGTTACAACCACGTCTTACATTTGAAAAAATTAAATCGTTTTATGTTTTTAAAATTTTGCTATTTTAAGGGACTTACTTTCCAACCACTAGCTGAGGGGAACACTTCGGCATGAGAAAATTTCAAACTAGTTTGAAAAAAATCAATTTTGTTTTTTAGTGTAACTAAAAAACAAAACCGTAGGTAGGTACACATGGCATTTTCATCAAAGATTTTTATTTTCTATCCAACTTTCATAATATTTTGACTCTTTGAGATATTTATATAGACATAAGAAAATTTCGAATTTTATTAGTTTTTTTAAAATGATTGAAGATAAAACATTTTCGTTCAGTCGACAAACTTGAAAATTGTATGGTAAGTTTCTTATAAGTTGTTTTTAGTGGAAAATTAAAAAAATGTTGAGCATAAATACGCAAAACATTTTTGGAATAAAACTACATTACGAGGTGACATATTTTTTAAATTGTTTTTTTAAACTGTGTTTAGTATTATACAATAATATGCTTTTTCAATATTCAAATAATACAATAATATTTTTTTTGTAAAAAATGTAGACAATTTTTGTTTGAATGTTATAACCTTTTTAATGTAGCCATCTAATTTTTTATGAATGCCTGATGTTAAAATTTTGACAACAATTTTTAATTAGGGTAAATGTATCGTGGGTACTGTAAAATAAAATTATGATTCATTGTTATATTTTTATCTTCACATGACTCGGACTGTCTTGGATATGAGCAATTCAAAAATTTAATGAATGGTTCAGGGTTCTACATAAAACTATATTTGTTATATATTATAAACTGAAAAGCTGGTAAGTGGGTGTACAGGGGGTTGGAGGTACAAGGGTACTGTAATATATGGCGGTAAATTTTAAATTTCAATTCAATGATATAATATCATTGTATACAAAAAACGATTACGTGGAACTTTAATGTTTAATCCTCAACTACAATTGCAACTGCATGCTACATAGTGTCCGCCAACGGAAAATGCATTAACTTACGTTTGTATGACAATAGTATAGTACCTATGAACAATCTAATCATATTCTAATAATTAATAATATATTATTAAACAACATGCGCGCGGGTCATCTTTTTTGTGAAATTGACGATTTTCGTTTTGATTCAAACCGCGATCGAGCTATCAACAATTGGCGGTATTAGGTAAGGTCATCGCGGATAGCTCTTTGTTAATTCGACCTACAGTTTATATTATATAGGAATCTGGTAGGTACATAATATAATATTATGTCAAATACACCAAGGTTTGGTAACTCAAAAATGAATAACTGAAGGTAGTGCTTGAAATTTTCACCAAATGTTCATATTAACATATCTTATTGAACAGTTTAAATTAAAATCAAAAAAACTTGAAAACATGTAAATAATATCGAAATCAAAACTTTTCGAGCACTGCATATTCTCCAAGGCTACGTATAATACCGAATCTACATCCGTTTGAAATGCAAAGAGCATCTGTGCCGTGTTTAACTTTCATAGTTACTGTATATTATTTTCTTAGGTGTTAAAAAGTTTAAAAATACCAAGTGCTGTGCAAAACCGTTATTAATATTATGTATATTTTAATATTTTCATTTTTCAGCGTAAAATGTATAAAGGTTTTTTTGTTGATTTGACTATTTGAGTAAAGGTAACTTATATTTGAAAAAGTTATATTATGTTGACGTAAACGGATATAGTTTGCTTAATATACATTTTAAAATATTATTCAATCATAGTTGGGGGACTTAACAGTGAATCATAATCACAATTCACAAGTTAATAATAAAAAAAAACACAAGTATACCTCGCAGTTATTCAAACTCATAACAAAATATAAGGTTACTTTTTTTTTATATTTTATACACGGGCATTGTTATCTCAATCATGGTATGTATTGGCAAAGCACTAACGATTTTTATAATTAAAGATTGAAAATTTAAATCAAGGATTCTCATAAATAATACTTACTGTAACCTAAAAAATCCAAAAATATATTTTTACATTTCAAAATGATCAGAACTTATTAAAAATATTAACAAAATAATGAAAACAATTCTCTGAGGTGACCTAGATAATGTCATTACATTTAAATTTTGTAAGAGGTAAATTCACTCTAACTTTAGAAATTATAGAGTTAAATGTATTATTGTTAACGTACGATTTGCTATGACGTACGCTTGTAAGACGGAGACAACATATGCCTGTGTAGCATCCTAAAAACAGATACGTAGGTATATAATATGATTTATAGATTTTTTTGTAAAGGAAAAATATTGAATAACATGCCACGTTTTTTTTTAAAACTCATAAACGAATAACTGAAGTTATAAAGGCTTAGTTAGGTTGAAGAGTTCACCAAAAGATTAAATTAACATTTCTTACTGTGCATTTTAAATTGAAATCAAAATAATTGAAAACCATTAATTAATATCGAAATCAAAATCAACTTTTTTTTTGTTTGGTTTTAATGCCTGCTTATTCTTCAAGGCTACGTATTTGAAAATACGCTCAAATTGCAAAGGGCCTCTTCTCGTATTTACCTTGCATACTAATTATTTATCAGGTGTTAAAAAGTGGGAAAATATCAAGTTGCAAGCGAAACTGTTACCTATTCATAAATAATAAAAAAATTGTGATTTGATACCTACCTATAATCAGCCTGATAAATACCTGTTCCTCTTAAGTTAAAACGAATTCTTTTAAGCAAATTTCACCTAGCCCCCATGACTTTAACCGATCCACTCCTACCTATACCAATATTTTGCAACTCATTTGCAACTATTTGCAAGCTTTTTGAAATTTACAACATCATACTTTAATAATTATAAACATTTTTGTTATCTAACCTAGTTGAAGCAAAAAAGGCAAGTCAAATAAAACGAAACTACATTTTATATAAAAAAAATCTGATCTGGATATAGAAAGTCGTTGAAAAAATCTTGAATAAAAAAGCCAAGTTTAAGAAAAAAAAGGTGGACAAGTGGGTACCGCTTTACTGTACAGTATTTGTAACAGATGAGTTAAATTTGAATAGGTACAATGACAAACCATTGTATACGAAAAACGATTCTTATTAACGGTAAGCGTAGTCCTTATAATATTTTTATTTTTCATTCATTGCTATGGCGTAAACTAATCGTAAGAAATTAAAATCCCATTTTTAGAGGTTTTTGGTAATTTGTCGGTAGTTTTTTCTCGACGCTTTCTAAAACTACTTGGAATTTTCAATGTTGACCTCCCAAAAGTACCAACTAGGTTCACTTTCCTTTTAGAAAAGATGCTGATCTCAAAATTGAAGCATGCTGGATGCTGGATGCTTACTATCCGCAATGTTACTGACAGATAGAAAAAAAACACACATCATTGTAAACCAATACATTCTTTCGCTCCGCTCAGAATCTAAAATCTATATATTGTATTAATAAAATATGAGAACTGGCTCTGCTGTATATTAGATGTCCCGCCTTGTACATTTTTGAGTGAAATTATTTGTGTTCAAGTAGGTACTCAAATACGTAGTTTAAATACTTTTTAAGTTTATAACTTTCCTATTGTGAACATAAAAAACTGTTTACTTGTGTAGTTGATGATATATGGTAATCCGAAATTATTGTATATGATTACATGAAGGATAAGTTAATATTATATAATTTATTATTACATTTTAGATAACTGCAGAGTACGACCAATACAGAGTCTGCCCTCAATTTGATCGCCACTATACTAGTATTGGTGAGGTTATTAAATATGGGTACATATCTAGGGTAATGAGTATGAAATATTTAACATGACATTTTCAGTTTCACTTTGAAATATTTCAACTTTAAACTATCACCAATCTTGATTTTTTTTTCAAACTGTGTATTTGGTCTCTAAATCATATCTATTTAGTGACTAGGTATCAGTATTTAATTCCGGATCATGATATAAAGAAGATATTATATAATATTATATATAATCAAAAAGATAATTATTTTTTAGGTAATTTGTATAATGTACTATAAAAAAATATTTCCATAATATTTGTCATCGACCCTTAACTAAGTAAAAGTGTTTACTCTACTTTCTACTATAATTTTAAATTTAAATTGGTATTTTTATTTTCCATTGATATGAAATATTTCATGAAAGTCTCGTGAAATATTTCAAAAAAATAAATTTCATGAAATTTCAGAACCCTAGAATGTTAGTATCTATGTATTAGTGTGTGTTTTAATATTATTGAATCATAAAATTTACCTACCTGCTTCATTATGCTACCGCCGTGGCATGCATTGGATTTAATTTTAAATACACATTATTTACTCAGGCGTTAAAAAAAATAAATAAATATTGCATTCACTGAAAAACGGTATTGTTCTCTTGTTTGATATGTAAACAAACAACTTATGGCGAACATTATATTTTATTTTGTGCTGTGGGATATGGGCTATGGAGAAATCGAGGAATACTATTTTATTTTATTCATTGTTCAACGTTCAACGGCCAACGTTCACATTATTTTTTATTACCTATCTTATTAAATTAAATCAAAATTATTATGTTTTTTAAGCATTGTTTAATAATTTTTACATTTATAGTAATTGGAATTTGGGTTATGCCAGCTACTTCTGAAGATGAATTAGATACTTTAAAACGTATGTATTAATATATTGATACCTATGTAATGATTAAAGTCAATGTTAATTCATTTATAAATCAATGTTATTGCTTAGATCATAATTTATTTTGTAATATAATTTAATAATTGATTGAGGCACTTATACAAAATTATCGGATTGATAGTTAAAATTTTAATAGTCTTATAATTATTATGTAAACATTATTATATCGTTATTTGTAAAAATATAATAGATTTACTAATAAAAATGTTTTCTTTTATTTTTAGGGTCTTGTCGATGTAATATTTTTAATAAATAACTAATAAACAAAAATAAACTTAAAATATTTATAGTATTCCACAAAATTAAAATATTGATAAAGTATTGTGTGTATTCTTAAATAACTACATGACTGAGATAAATGACCATTATGCCAATATTACTATTGTCCATTAAACGAAAGTGATTAATTCTGAATCTACTTTTGATTGACGTTGATTTCCATTTTAAAGATAATTTGTCGTATTCATAAGTTATTATAGGCTATAGCTATTAGAAAAGTATCTTCAAAAGTGTGTACCTAAGTGCGTAATGTTTATTTTACCTATTTTATATTACCAATAAAATTATGGCATATATCAATTTTGATATTTCCCGAAAAAAATTTTCATTTTACATAAAACTAATATAAAATCATAAAATATACAAATGTATTTCATTTTTAAATGTATTATCCCATAGCTAATAGTCTTTTGAGAATATGTAAGGGCATTAAAGGTCGAATAAATTTATAAAACTGGAAAACTGTATTAATATATCTCACAATATTTTTTATGAGATTCATTGGTTTATAATTTATTATTTAATATAGTATAACATAATGAATAGAAATCATGACAGTACATACCAATTTGGTCAACCAATACCGTCGTAGAGTGTATAAATATAAGCAATTTGTAATTGTCGATTACTAACAATTACTAAATATTTAATAAACCAAAACATTATAAGCTATTGGTCCTTAAAACAAGATTGAGTGGTCAATAATTAGTTTATTAGTTCATTGTATTGTACATATAACTCAAACATAGTTTTATATAATTTAATTGAAAAATTGTATAGTTTTTCTTAAATATGCTGGATTTGAAGGTAAGTTAATTGTAAATAATAGATACCTAAGTAATTTTATTTTTATTTCATATTTTTTTGAAGTATATTCGTTGCAATTATAATCATTGATTTTACGATGTTCAAAGTAAATTTAAGCTATTTTAATTTTACATAATATTTGGATGTTTGTCAATAACATAAAAAAATATTTAGTATATTTTCTTACGATTAATTTTTTGAGACCAAAACATTGCATGTATGGTAAAAAGTATGCTGTTTTCCGGTTCCAGGTTTCCATATAATTCTCATGAGTCATTCGTGTATCGTGTTTATTATTTAATCAGTAATTTGAGTTTTTCTCACACAAAATAGTTTTTATTTATTTCGCAAATATGGCTGACCGCTGTTATGAAAATTAATATTAGAAAAACACAAATCGTAAAGTATTAGTACAACATACTAGTTGTAAATACTAAAATATACTATATATAGATACTAGTTTATCCCATGCGCTTTTTTGGTAAATCTTCAAGAAATTATGATTTTTCAACTCTTTTTAGGTGTAACTCGCTACAGTAAGTGTAACTCAGCCACGTTGATAGGTAGGCAATTTTCAAAAATTCGTTTTGGTGCATGCTTGTACCTCATCTGCCGGAATAACCAATGGAAACCAATAATAAATAAATACTTATTTCTACTTATTATTTTTCCTATAACCATTAGCAATCATTCATAAACAAAAATGTCCACTGTCAATCTCAAAACCTTCGTCTGAGTACTTCCCCGGGTTGGACCTAGAAGGGTGAAAAATACTTTACGACCTATTCTCATAACTATATAATATACAAAAAGATGTCATTAAAATCAGTCAATCCGTTTCTGATGAGTTCGAACACTAACGTCATGATACAAGATTTTTATATATTAGATATTAGACAGCTTGTCTAAGCTTGTATCCAATTATTGTATCCACTCCAAATGGATTGATAATCACCGCACGACTTTCTTCCATACCTTGACCAAATTCCATCACACTATGCATGATATTCCATTGTTTGGTTGTTGTAACTTTCGTCACACGTATGACAGTCCTTTAAAGTTTAAGCCCCATTGGAACATAATGGTGCCACACCGGGCCCATATCCTGTTCGAATTTTGTTGAGTATGGACCATAAACCCCGCGTGGTAAGTCCATTCCTGTGCCACCCATATTTAGGTCAGGCACAAAACTGCTATTTATGATATCTGTTGTTGTTAAATTTTTACACCACTCGTTCGTGTCTTTAAATTTGATATTTCAAGTTTCGTCTTTGTAATCCATGAGGGTTTTCTTAATTTTGACCTGAAACTGGGTTTACCACTCAACGTTTGATATAATAGGTACTGAATATTGAAACTTGCCGGCTTTGTTAATATTTCTAAGTAGTACATCTTTCCTGCTCAGAGATGGTGGTAAAATATTAGCTAATACCGGTAGCCATTCCATGGCGCGCTTTTCACTGTTCCACTGATTATCATCATTGCTCTATTTAGCTGGGTGTCTATTTTTTTCACATGATTACTATTACACCAGACCTGGGCACCGTATTCAGATATACTTTATAATGTATACTAAAGCCATTGTTGTCGTTCTAAGAGTCCTAGCATATGCTCCCTAGCCCGTATCGGCAAGTTTCTGTATTAGGCTAATGCACGAGCGGAGTTTCTTAGTAGTTTTTTCAATATTTTTTTAAATGATAAGTGAGTGAAGAAGTTAGAATTGAAGCTATGTTGCACTTTTATACCATTGAATACCACTTCTAATTCTTCAGTTTATGCTAGCCTATTATTGAGGTGGAATGTACACACTTCAGTTTTCATTGGGTTGGGGCTTAACCTCCATTTATAGAAATATTCACTTAACTTGGCAAGGTCATTTATTAATGTACTACTACCATTTATCAAATCCTGGTTCTGGTGGACGATCGAAATGTCATCGGCAAGTTGAAATTTAAGCCCTTTTTGTCGGGTATATATCGTGTAGATACAGATTAAACAGTGTTGTCGCATGTACTGATCCTTGGGGAGGCCATTATTTTCAGATCATCACTTGCTTCCCTAGCCCATAAAAACTTGATAGCGACGGTTAGTGAGAATTTTCTCAAACAGTGTTATTACTTCACACCCCTTATTTTTCCTAAATCCTGCCGGTTTAATGGAAAATATCTTGTCAATATAGTGTTTTATGCACTTTAAAATAACTCTTCCAAGTAGTTTGAATGGTATACCTAGAAGTGATATAGGTTGAAAGTCTACAGCATCAAATTTATCTTTCACCGGTTTAAGCAATGCTGATGCCTAGTAATTTAGTAAATAGGTATTGTACTAATAGATATCATACTAAAGCCATACAATTTCAGATACTTCTAAAGATTTCAATTCAAGATCGACATATTCAAGTATGTATTTGAAACTAAGTAATTAATTTATATAATTACAAGCAAATTAAAAATGAAAATACCATATATCATGGCTGAGGTCGACATTTATCTATAGTTAATCTGGTGTGCTATTTGTTTTTTAGGAGACAAATGTACGTATTTCATATTTTCATTGTTTTATATTGTTAATTACCTAAGTTTAATTAATTATAACTTTTAGAAAGAAGTTTGCAATAGTTCTGTAAACTGTAGCTTTTATCAAGTTACAGTATTCAGTATCTATGATACATATCACAAACAAATTAAATCCCGTGAAGTCATTAAGTATATAATATTATATGGTAATAATATGCACCCTGTAATATTGCATGTGTCTTTTGCTTAATGCGTTGCAATGTTAACATTATTAACATATTTTTACAATAGATTATTTTTATTATAGATTATGTCCTAAAAATATAAGCAGGAAATACTAAAGACTGCATTATTGACAACTATAATTAAAACTAAGCTCGATTGCAAAACAAAATATGGAAATATTAATTATAATAATTTATCAATAAACAATATGATAAGTGTACTAGAAATGAACCTATTCATTATAAATTATATATTTGTTTTTATAGATTTATCAAGTAAATATATTTATGATTTTTATAATTTGACTTACTGAAGTCTATAAAAAATAGTTATTGAAGGGTATCAAAAATTGAAACTCTGAACTTCCCTTATAAATTACAAATAATGTAACCATTGACTCAAGTTACATTTCATTACAAAATAATTAGGTACAAAATATAGAAAAACTGGAGTAAAAAAATTCTGATCTTAGTGGCTTGCCTAAGATATAATTTTGTACTGTGTCACAAATCTATATGTATATTTCATTAAAATAATTTATGTTTATGTTAGCAATACTAGAATTTTGTATATTGAGTAATTAGATAGGTGCATGATAATTATAATAATTTTCACTAGTAAAAACTATTAAATAATTCTTTAAAAAATTATTATTAATTGGTATATTAATTTGTAAAATTTATTTTACTACATAGGTATGATAGTACCTATTTTTTTATTGATCTCCACCTCAACAAAATCATTATAAAATATATTTGTAGTTGTGTATTATAATTTATTTTGTAAATGTTTAAAATGTGGTCAACTAAATAATATAATTTATGACTTTTTATTTAGGTAGTGAGAGTGGTATGTCAAATTTCTATAATTTTTTTATAATATTATATTTAATAATATTATTTATTCCAATTAATATAAATAATAAAAATTAACCACAAATTTTTGTTTTTTATTCTAGCTACATTAAAAAGTTCGTAATTTTTGTGTTTTTTTATTGTACATTGGTACCTATATTACGTATTTTCGTGCTATATATTATACCTAGTAATAGGTATACTTTATGTAATACGTTTCCCATCGTATATTGTATAAACACTTTAAAGTATAAACCATTGTTATTTTACACAAAAATTACACAAAAACAGGATACTTTATAAATAAAAACAGTCAAATCCGTTATATAACTTTTGTTATTTGTATTATTTAATTATCAAACTCCAATTGTCACAATTAAATCATAATCCCATATTTTGTAGTTTTTATGTATTATGTTTTTAATCCACATAATACAAATAACTTACATTGTTATAACAATGTAGATTACACAAATTTATTGCTGATTATTAAACGGACTATATACGAATTTTTTTTTCAAGTTATTCAATTTTAAAATAAAAATCTAATATTTCGAAATCGCTGAACATAGTTTTGAATAGGAATTCATTATTATTATTTTATTTTCTAGCTGAATTTGGTAAGTACATTTTTTTTTTATATAATTAAATTAACAAAATATAATATTTTAATCTGTGTGAGATCTCAAGATTGTACCTATTCTAGCAATGGCGTTATTCCGTTTTTGTTGGATTAGGTCAACCATTTCCTCATTTGATTTTTAAAAACTATTTCACACAGATTCTACTATCATATTATAGTTTTTGTGAGTGGTAGTTGCGGGGAGGAGTAAATATAAAATATCACATGCTAGATTTTGAAGTATTAAATTTTTTTAAAAGTGGGTGACGCTCTGCTATACAGTAGGTTACAAGTGGGTCACTGTAATGGATGGCATTCAATTTGAATTCAATTTTTATAATATCATTGCTTATGAAAAACGATACTGAGCGGAGACGGCCAGGCAGCCTAGTGATATATCACTAAGTATATTTGATGATATGATATTATTGTGAATAAAGTAATTTATTTACCTATTTACGTGGAACCTTGTTTTAAATTTGAAATCCTTACCTTTCAAATTTGAAAATTTTATACATTTTTAACTACAAAATCATTTTTAAATACTGAGTGAAGCGATGAATTGTATTGATTTTACAATGAAGTGTGTTTTTTTAAATTTTTTCTTAAATTTGTTATTTATATTTTATTTTTCACCGTTATTGCCGTTTCAGGAAGTAAAACTGCTTCAATTTTCTTTAACAGTATCTATCTTGTTCGATGGGAAAGTGAATCTAGTTCGTGTATTCGGTAGGTCAAAATTTAAAATTCCCAAGAGTTTTCAAAAGCGCCGGGAAATACAACATAGGTACAAAGAAAGGAATATTTTATGCGAAATCGGTTTTTGACAAAGTCGATTTTGGTTTTTGGAGTAACTTTAAAACAAATAACCGTAGATACAATGTCAGTGAAGTTGGCCCCCCAACTTTGTCCGATCAATTTCAAACCTGCACAAATATTTTGCAAATCTATATTTAGAATTTGCAAACATCAACTTTAGCCGTGGGATTTGTTTCAAAATTGGGGGGGGGGGAAACTTCACGTAGCCCCCCACAACCTCCGATCGATCTCGGACCGATGCCAATAATTTGCAAATTCATCTTCAGAATTTGCAAATCACTCGCAGCCCCTCAATTCCCGTTTTATCGAATTTAGATTTTTTTTTTTGCCAAATATAGACTCAAAATTTTTTTATTTTTTAAGAATTATTAAATCATTGTTAAATTTATAAAATTGCCAAAAATAGAATTTTATTTATATACGAAAAAAATATCTTTAATTATAAACCTTTACAAAAAATATACAAACATATGGAATAAATGAAAATTTAAATTTAGGGGAGTTAGAGAAATGTACCTATAAAAAAAAATTTATAAATAGTCATTGTGTTTTATATTTTAATTAAGTACATACCTCATTAATTTTATAGCTATGGTTTTTCAAGATAAATAATTCTTAAAAATAAATTCCGAAGATGATTTTGCACATTTTTGCTAACTATTTGCAAAATATTGACACCAGTTCGAGACAGATTGAACGTTTTTGGGGGGGGGGGGAGAGGGGCAACGTGAAGTTTGAAACAAATCCCACGGCTAAAGTTGAAGTTTGCAAATTCTAAAAATAGATTTGCAAAATATTTGTGCCGGTTTGAAATTTATCGGACAAAGTTGGGGGGGCCAACTTAACTGGCATGTAGATATATACATTTTTAATAAACAATTATATAGCATTTGCTATACATTATAAAATATTAAAAATATTTTGCTTTGTTTTGAACTGTTTACGGACATTAAAAAATTTATAATTTTTTTAGTTTTGTTTTCTATGAATTTCAATAAATGTATGTTTGTTTTATTCATTTTTGAACCTTGAAAATTTAAGTTCTTAATATACTGTTACATTAACATTTGAAAAATATTAAAAATCCGTGTTCACAATTTTTTTTTACAAACATTTAAAGTTCAAATTTTTACAAAAAGCGTAAAAATCGTAAAAATCACAAAAATGTGCAAATTATTTTGAGTTGGAAATTCCTAAAAAGTTTTCTTTTGAAAGAATGTAATACAAGATTCCTTATAAGGTTATCTACTTTTATCAAAAAAATACCTACAAGAAAGTCAAATTAAATTTGTATATGAGCGTTTGAATTTTTACATCATTGGATATTCACACGATTTATCATGTAGCGATTTTCTTATTTTGTTGTAATTCAAAAACGAATAACCGTAGACATTTGAGATTTATATAATGTGTTCATTTTATCAATTTCCTATACTTGATAAAATTTTCAAAATATGTTAACTTGTTTTGAGTGGTTTACGGTCAATATTTTTAGTTTTTGTTTCTATAAATTTTAATAAAATTTTATTTTCTGAACAAAAAAGCATTAAAATTTAATACAAGGCTCCTGTTATATTGCTTAAATAGCAGTTGACAGTTATTAAAAATACATAAGCACAATTTCTGTTATTAGCATTTAAGGTTTGAATTTTGACAACATTTATTAAATTTTAAATTATAAAATGATTTTGTAGTTAAAAGGTTATAAAATGTTCAACTTTTGTAGCTAAGAATTGAAAACTTACTACAAAGTTCCACATAAGTAGGTTATACTGTAACCAAAAATCTCAAAAATATTAAAACAACGTTTTTTTCACAGTTGTTTCATATTAAAATTTGGAGGAAATAACATATTAAATAGCCAAGAACAACGATTTTAGTTATTTTGTTGTAATTTTATAATATTAATTCTACTTGCCAGCTACCGTAAAAATAATAAGTTATAACAATATATAAATATAATATAGAATATCCACACTGACAAACCGTCATCGCTCTGAAACGTTTTTCGTATACAATGATATTATTATGATAAAGGAAAGAGATATGTCAGTAACTTTGTTATACGCATATCCACCATATTGCTTTTCTCCACAATGTTTAAAACATAGACGCTGATAATAAAATTGACGGAGAAAAACATTATGGCTGCCAAAGCCATAGAAAACACATAAGAAATAGTGGGGATGCGCCAACATGACTCAAATTCGGAAAGTATTGCTGATATACTTCTTTTCTTTATCATGGATATTATATCATTGAATTCAAATTTAACAACATCCATTATACAGTGACCCCCTTGTTATCTATTGTACAACAGAGCCATATCCACTTAACCACCTTTTTAATTTTTAATTTGATAAATTCTGTCAAAATTCTAACTTTAAATGCTTATAAAAAAAAATGTTGCGTATTTATTTTTAATATTTTTCAACTACTATTGTAACAATATATCAGGAGCTTTTTTTATGCCAATAGGCGTGCTAAGCAACTTGCGAACAAAAAAAAAGGGCGAATGAGGTATCCGGTAAATATTGGGTAATGATTTTTCGTTACAAGGAAGAAGTAAATACTAGACTGAAGGCTAAGGTTGACCCCTCCCCCCCCCTTATGTCATAACTGTTTTATATTTTGTAGTAGGTATTTATTATTTCGTCCATTAGCTTCAATGTCCATTTGTTGATAAATTGAGATTGAAGATACAATATCAGAAACATTAGAATATTAAAGATTCCTAGGAGAATACTCAGAATATTAGAATAGAAAATACAGTGGTACATAAACCAAAACTTAAAAGCACATACCTTTCAAATTTGAATCACACAAAATAAAAAGGGTATTTCTAACAATAATACTCTCAAATATGCGCAATGCGTATAACAGTAATGTAGGTAATATAGGTGTCCATACTACAGGGGCGTCTTCAGATCAATTCCATGGGAGGGAGGAGAAAAAAATGTTAGTCTTGAATACCGCTTTAAATTATATAACCATATAATCAATAACTATTAAACATTAAAAAAAAATTTTTCGCAGGAAAAATTGGTAAGTATATTTCATGTTAATACTTAATAATAATAATTGTCATACTTCTACTACCACCAACCAAAAAACTAAAAGCACATACCTTTCAAATTTTAAGAATACGAAATAATAATAGGGTATTTTCAATAACATTCTCAAATGTGCGCATAGTTATATAATATAGGTAGTCTTTAATATTATGAATATCCACACAACAGAATTCATACATTTTCATTAGTGGTACCATTGATTATATAATGGTTATTTTTAACCTATATCTATATGTACAAACAGTGATAAAAAAAAATACGAGAAGAAATTTAAGCATATGTATAAGAATAAATTGTGAAAGAATAGATATAAATCTACGATTTGCAGATGGCATTGCGGTAATAACAGACAATGGAGAGGGCTTAAAGAATATATTAGAAATAATGAACTAAACAATAAAAAATTAATACAATATGAAAAAAAAAACAAAATTTAAGTCATTGTTTGTAGCCGTAACGAAGGTTCCTAAACTCAAATAATACTATAATGGATGGCGACACACTAGAGCAATTCAAAAATCTGGAAAGTAAGATAACCGAGAACAACTTACTGTAGTACAAGGGAGATAATAAGTAAAATAGATCAGGCTGAATATGTATTTTGGAGCAAGAAAAATATGTTTATATTTAGATATATTTACATACATTTAAGGAAAGACCTATTTAAGGCATTTCTATGTTTAAAGCATAGAATGGAATGATATCGAAGCATAGATATAGATATTAGGTAAAAAGGAAGAAAATAGATTCCTAGTGTTTGAGACCTGATGTTACTGCAGGAGGCTACTTTAATAAACTGGACAGAAAACATAAAAAAATGAGGAAGTTTATCGAAGAGCCGGAGAAACAAGAATCGGTCATTAAAACAAGAAGAGCCAAGTTAATTGGACACATACTGCGCCATAATAGTCCACCATCACTGGACTACATTAGTCAAATAGCAAGAGCTATGGACTGCAGAACATAATATTGTAAACTAAAAATGAAAGCGGAGAAGCGTCAGAACTCAGAAGTGGAAAATTGCTGCCAACCAACCTTTGGGCAGTTAACAAATATAGAATAAAATAATCAATGGTGGTTAGTTAATAACGTAGTGTCCTTGGTCCACCCTTTTATCGCTTCGTCCAGTCTTCTATACTTGTACCCCCCTCCCCACCATTCTAAAAATTGTATAAATTTATAACAGATTGTATTAAATATTATTGTTTTCTAATAATAATAATAAAAAAAAAATTCTGATAGGTACCTACCAAGAATAAACCAAAGGGGCCATCACATTGACAATCACTATACATTTTATATTATATATAACTGTAGGCATTTTTAATAACTATCGTATATTATATACTATATATCTATTTTTTTTTACAGAATACATTTGTAAGTATATTATATGATTAGTGTCCTATATTTACTTTATCTTTTTCTGGAATGACCCGATCACTAATCCAAAACTAATTACAACCCACAGTGTTTGTAATATTGGTATAGGTTCTTACTATTTATTTGAAGCACATTTGGATGATTAAAACGTCAATTAATGTTATGCAATACAAATTCAAACATTTGACGAGACACAACATGAACTAATCATGTTGTAAACTATCATAATTAGAATTTTTTACGGAAAGAAAAATTGAGAAGAAGTCCACAAACAAATATTTAGAGATTAATTACGATCAAAATAAAAAATTGTTTTTGTTTAGAAATGAATAATATTGTCACTACCGGTTACTATCGGGGGGCAGATGAGGTAAAAGCATGCATGAGATCATCCCTTTATGGCCTCAAATAAATAAATAATATCTTAATAGGTATAAAATATACGAGAGTTTAATGTATTTTTGTAGCTTGTATACTCAAAAACTACTTTTAATCGATTTTGTAAATATGTCAAATTGTTCTTAGAAATGCCAGGAAAATTTAGAGAGTAGTTTGAACCACTTTTTCAGTGCTATATTCAATTCAAAAGCGCAGCCTCTCCCCCTACCAAAGTTTATTTAAATATAAAATTAAAATATTCCCCACCACATTGATATAACTGTGAGATATTTAATAGAATAAAAATAATTATTAAGTTTAGAATAACATTTCATAACAATCTGAAAGAATTTTTTTCCCCAAACTCTTTAATTCTTATTTAAGTTATGATATAAACAAATTTGATTATAATATATTTATGGATAATATTATGATGTCTATAGTTATAATTTAATTAAACATTATAATTTACAGTAACTTCGTGTACGTATTCTTTATTTATTTATTTGTATATAATATAACAAGTACATGGTAATGGAATTTTGTGTGGAACTTTTCTTTTAATATCGGAAAATCTGACCGGAGCGAGGAAAGTATTAGTACAACAATAGTATATTGTTTTATTTCGTGTTTCGGAACAGTAAAAATGTTTCTATAGCCACATTTAGGATTGTTTTTAGTAAGAAATCGTACATAATTAGTATAATATTTGTGGATAAAATTAAAAACAACTTCCTATACAAATTATTCAAAATATTTGGAATGAAGTTACAAAAAAACAAAGAAAAATTATGTTTTCGTGACTTTCTGATCTAAAAGATCGATTACTTGAAAACAACAATCTGCCGTTGTACAATAGGTATTAAAATTGTTTATAAATACTATAACTGTATTTATACATTAATTATAATCAATGGTATTACCAAAAGAAGGTGGTATGAGTGTATTATGATTTATGGGCAATAAGACATGAGTGAAGTTAGTAAACACTAATACCTACCATTTCGGCTCAAAAAAGAAGAACTGTTTAAATTTGAATATTTAACCTAATATATAAATTCTACTGAAAGTTTCAATGTATTTAGTATCTTTTTGAGCTATATATTGATTTTTATTTTTCCCATTTTTTTTTCTATTTATAATTTTGGTGATTATTACGTTGTTATAATGTAATTTGTAAATATAGAAAATGCATTAGCTCAAATTTCTAATTTAGTATTAATAATACCGTTGTTGAAATGTTGAATTAGTTTTTGCCGAAAACATTATATATTTTATTCTATTGTCAAATATTATACCTTATACTATATTATCATATAGTATTATTATTACTTACTTTAAGTCAATACAGACTTACCATTTAACGGTGTAAATATGCTCGTAATATAAAATTGGAAACACATTGTAATTAATTAGAAATATGTTGAAAATTTAATTTTCTATAGTAAAATATAAGAATCGTTGAATTCAAGTTTTAAATTATATTTCTCATTAACGAAGACACCCGATGTCAACTTTTACACATCAGTGTGATTTATCTGGGTTTTTTTTTTATTCATTCTTGACAACTGAAAATTGTATAGGTATTGTAATTTGCAACGATATATTTGTAAATATATCATTTTGATCCCGGTGATTATAACACGTATTAAGGAAGTAAGGAATATTACATTATTGAGGAACAAAATCGTTAAGTCCGATCAAAAACAATGAGTTGGTAAACTAAAAAAATCATCTCCTATTGAATATTTTAAATCATTTTAATTCATATTAATTCATAATAAACCATAATTTATCATATCTTATAACTTATACTAGTAACAATATATAAAATGATTTTTTTACAGTAAAAGAAGGTACGTAATTATCGTGTCGTTTGACTGGAGTAGTTTTATTTTTATAAACAAAATTTCGTGTACTTGGAACCAAAAGAGGTTAAATTAATTTTTTGTTAAAACCCACATTTTGCATATATATTGTAACAGCCAGTCTTGTAAAGTATTCGAATACAATTATTTGAATTTTTTTTTTTTAATTATTTTGAATACTTTTTAAAAGTATTTTTCACAAAATTTAAATACTAGTATTAATATACTATAAAGTCCAATTTATTAATTTTAATTTATAGTTTTTCACAAAAAAATGACATCAATAAAAATAATATTGTTTTCGTTGAAAACTAATATTATGTTTTTAAGAAAACTGAAAATCTAATAATTTTAAAATAGTTCCATATTAATAGTTATTACCACTTTTTATTTTATTTTTTTCGTTAAAGCTAATTAATATTTTTATAATACTGCACCAGTAAATGAACACCTAAGGTTTTGTAGACAAGTAAATATTTGTATCATACTAGCTTTTAGTATCATAAAGTTCAATTTTAATTTATGAATTAAATAATGTGTCATCTTGTATTTTATAATTAAAAAAAATTGAAGAGAATTCACAGACACAATTAAAAAAATGTTTTATTGAAATAAATCAGTTTTTTCTAGTTAATGAACAAAATTCTGAGTAAATGAACACATATTTCCCTGTAAATGAACAATGTCCGATAAATGAACACTTATTAATCTGTAAATGAACACCTGACAAAATAATCAATTTTTAAATAACACCAAAAACATATACTTTGTATAGTAGTTTACTTCAACAACATAAAATCATAAAAAAAACATATACTTACTGCTTAGTATAGTCGATAACATCAACAAAATTAAATCATAAAAAAACTTAGTATATCAGTTAACATCAACAACAGATAATCTTAAAAAAACATAATATGGGTTAGTACTAGGTATAGTAAAGTTGTAGTTAACATAAACAACATAACATTTTTAAAAAATACATAATATACTTAGTAGTATATCAACAACATAAAATCATAAGAAAACATAATTTTATTGTTTCAATGTTATCAATGAATTTAGAAGATTCCTTTAA
>NC_042495.1:17384064-17398215 GCF_005508785.2 Acyrthosiphon pisum | reverse complement strand
AAAATCGTTAGTCACAGTTTTTTTATAAGCATTTAAAGTTCAAAAAATGACAAAAATATGGAAAAATCACGAAAATTTGCCAAATATTTCGAGTTAGAAATCATAAAAATTTTTCTTTTTACCTAAATCTAAGATATGAAAATGTAATACAAGATTCGTTATAAGATTATCTATCTTTATCAAACAAAAAATATCTATACGAAAGTCAAGTTAAATTTTTATGATCGTTTGAAATTCAAATTTTTACAACATTGGATATTCACTCGATTTCTCATGTAGCGATTTCCTTATTTTGTTGTAATTCAAAAACGAATAACTGCAGATACATGAAAATTTTACTGAATGTTTATATTAGCATTTCCTATACACCATACAATTTTGAAAATATTTTGACTCTTTTTGAGCTGTTTACGGACATTTTCAGTTTTCAATTTTTTTAGTTTTTTTTCTATAAATATCAATTAAGTTTTATCTGTTGGGCCAAAAAGTGTATAAATTTAATACAAAGCTCCTGATATATTGTTACAATATCAGTTGAAAAATATTAAAAATACATAGGCACAGTTTTTTTTTATAAGCATTTAAAGATCAAATTTTGACAAAATTTATTAAATTTTAATTTGAAAAATTATTTTGTAGTTAAAAATTTATAAAATGTTCAATTTTTGTATCTAAGAATTGAAAATTTAAAACAAGATTCCACGTAAGTAATTAATTCTGTTACCAAAAAATCTAAAAAATACATTTACACAGTTTATTTTTATAGTCATTTGAAGTACAAATTTGGACGAAATTACATATTAAAAGCCTAGGATAACTATTTTAGTTATTTTGTTGTGATTGTATAATATTATTCGTGGGTACTTGAAACTTCTAAAGTATACTATATTAAAATAAAATGTACAGTGTTCATTTACTAGAAAAAGTAAAACCCCTAAGTTCTAATGAATGAACAGTAGTTCATTCACTGGTTTTTGCATATTTACTTGTACCAGTGCTTGAACACTATTTAAATAGATTAAAAAATGCTTTAAGTCAATCGATTAATATATCAATGGTATTATAAGTTTGTGAAGAATAAAATAAATATAACTTTAAGTGTCTTATCTAGTGTTGAAGATGTTTAAATGTTTCGTTTCTGTACACCTAACATTTGAAAAATAAAACAAAATTTGATAACAACGTAGATGATAGTAATTGGAGGGAAAGGATAATATTCTCAATCAAATGATTTCAGATCTAATATCATGAAATTACAGTGTGACCAAGATCAGAATATTTGCTAAATGTTGATACCATTTATCATAAAAGTTTACTTCTGATTTTCTTATTAATCAAAATAAACCGTTCACTACCATTGATATGTTCATTCATAGGCACTGTTCATTTACTGGTGCAGTCACCTACTTTGATAGACGCTTCAGTATACTACTGTGACCATTTTCATTTTATTAAAACAGTCATTGATGCACTTGAAGAAAACGATGCCATAGCTATCAAACAAGCACAACGTTTAATGGCAGACAAAAAAATTGAATCAAACTTGATATTCATAAAAGCAATCTATGGAAATATACTAAATAGTATAAAACGTATTGAAGCATCAGGGATATCCTGATAACTGAGGCAATTGGTATTGTAAATAATGCGAAAACTTATATTTTGAATAATAATAATACAAGAAATCAAGGCAAATCAATAACGAAAAAAATTGAAACCGTTTTAGAAAAAATTGTGGTTATACTGCAATGGAAACAGTTGCAAACATTTTAGAAGGCAAAGAAACTTCTCGTACAAAAATATCAGAAGAATTAACTTCAAATGATATTTGTCACATGATATTTGCTCCTATTACATCCGTGGACGTCAAAAGGAGCTTTTCTACGTACAAAATTATTCTTTCAGACAATAGAAGATCATTGGTGTTTGAAAATATTAAACAATATATTATTGTTCAATGCAATGCTCAAAATTTAGTAGGTACAATAGACTTACTTAGAATGTTAATTTTACATACATTTTAATATATATTTTGATATGTTTAGAATGAATGATATTTCCCCTAAGACGGCCAAAATATATTATGCGTGTCAAAATCATAGCAGTTAATATTTCAAATTTTCAGTTTTTTTTTAATAAAATAATAAAACCCTTTCACTGCTACAGTAATTATGTAATTATGTAATTATGTAATTATGTAATTCATAATGTAAAAATAATAATTATTATGTCTCATTTATAAATTGCAATTTGTATAAAAAAAATATATGGCATTTTTAAGGTCATTTTTGTGGTAAAATTTATTTTTTAAGGGCATTTTTGGCTATTTTTTAGAGCATATTTGTATGGTTTTGAGTGCATTTAAATCTGGGCCTTACTTATGAGTTATGACCATTAACTAAAAACAAATCATCTAGAACGTGACACTAGAGGTAATAATTTAAAATCTGGTACTCCATAATTAAGCCTCCAGCTAATCAGCATAAAGCAAAGCACAGGATATATGTCACTTATTCTCAAACTCATTAACCTTCAATATTTACTACCAAGATTCATAAGAAACAGAAGACACAGAAGACACAGAAGATGCAAAACATTAACAGCAGCACTCGTGAACTATTGCCAGCGTTCCCTGGTATCGACCCAACGCAGCCGATTAAGATACCTAACTGAATCCCATCATAGACGATGAACACCAAACTGGTCCACCATCGAAAGCACATTCCGTATAAGTGGTTGACTATTCAGCATAATATGCAAAGGCGTAAAACCTTACCATAAAATGTGTGTACAACATCTCATCCAATAAGCACCTACAAGAATTGGATTGATATTTTGTGTAATTTTAGATATCAAAAAGATAACGACATATTGACCCTTATAACTGCATGTAACATTAAATTATGTCTGCATTCATATTGAGTCAGTTAAAATCGCCTTTTGACTAAATAGTACGAATAAAATGATAATTTTTAAAAAAGAAGAAATTTCCAGTGAACTATGAATTAGATTAACCGATGTGGGAGGAATCGAAATGAACTAGCAACATAATATAAAGATTTATTAAAAATTACAATTAATTAAAATACAAATTTGTTTATATCACTAATATTCTATGCACATTTATAAATTTTATATGACTCATAAAAATGGTAGAAGGACAATAAGATCGCCCTGAGGACCTACTGTCACCTTGCCCATAAAAATTATAAAAATGTATATTATATTTTATTAATCACATTATATTGTTATTATTTAATTTCTTAAATTAAATTTTTTCAATCTTAAATCTTAAATACAATTCTGGAAATCTGGATCAGAAGCTTTACGTAATTTTCTTACCAGAAAATTATGTGGTCAAGTGGTTTTTTTTTAAGATGATTTGAGAAAATTTAATCACTAGCTACCGTGTAGTTCCATTATTATTGGTTTCTAAATGATGTTTAATGAATATAGTTTTCTAGTTTGTTATCTATTAATAGATTATTATAGTTTTAGATTATTTAACACTATACGCAACGCAAATGTAATCGTGTATCGTTCATTGTTTTAATTTGGATTTGACACACTATAATGCTCATGGGGCCTAGAGTAGATATCTAAGATTTATGATCTCCTCCTGCCACAATGCGACATTAGTGAGTCAAAACAAAATTAAAATATTGAGCAAATTATGATTCAATATGTCTAAATAGAATTTTATGTATTTGATCTAAAAAGAACGACTTTGGTAGTTAAGTTATTGACAATAGTGTTGCATGAAATACATGACAATCATTAAAAAATAGGAATCATATGGTCGAAATGAGATAATACAGTTATACAAGTTTTAAATTGCTATTTGATCTACTGAAGAATTTGATAATTTCAAATACCATATTTTGGTTCCAAGCTCACGAAATGCGAAGTACTAAAATTACTTAAAAGTTTAAAGTCCATATATCCATATTATATTATACAATATTTTAGTATATAGATAGATATTATTGTTTTATTAGTTTATTATCATACCATTATGAATTATGATTGTATACTATTGATAATTAACTTTAAAATTAAAATTAGTCTATTCCAACAAGTGTGTAAATATTTCACAGTAGCTAATTTTTTTCTTCCTGAGCCTTTGATTTAATATATTTAGACAAATGATGTCATTATTATTATTATTATTTTCTTGTTTTCCAGGTATGAAACATTTGTGTTTTTTATTTCATTGATCTTAATAATTAATTTTTGTTTAAAAGTTGCTGAATACATTTTCAAAAGCAGTATTTTTCTTTGTCGAAATTGTTTTTTAAACAATTTGAAAATCATAGTATAAACTTTTTAAATCTAAAACACTATTTGGGCGTTATAAAAGCCATATATTATGGGTGAGTGTGATTTTCCTAAATGTATAGCAATTTTACGTCAGCTATATTGTGTGTAGCTATAATTATTAATTATATTTTCTTGACTTGGTTTTACATTGTAATTCTGGTAACGTTTTCAGTGTGGTCGATAATTATTGCAAACATTTTGTGTATGTAACTAGCTATTCAAAATGTTTTCTTTTAAACTCTATATTCTTTAAACATGTATGTTAATATATAATATGTTTCTTCGTAATTTTTAGCACATTCGGGCAAGTCGATGAGGCTTAAAAATATTATAAAATTTTATTTTTATAAATATTGTCCAGGAGTGATTGTGATACAAAGTAGAAAGTTGTACATATATTACAAAAAATTAAACATTTATTATTAATAATTAAGAAATAAATAAGAAATTAATAAAGTAAGAAATGTCTATTCAAAATATATTGCTACCAAAAACTATTATATTTCATAGTTGGTTTTCTACTGAAAAATTGGAAATGTATTGAGGACTTTTAAAATACTAATATTTAGTGATAACATTTTATAATAATTATACTTATACATTATTACTGGGTATTTTTTTTTCTAGAAATAGGTAAATTGATTTTATTTTTATTGATAATTTTATTTTATAAGATTTAATATTAGATTAATCTTACATGACGTGTTATGTGTGCCTATTTTAATATTTATATTATTGTATTAAATATAATTTAGATAGTGTGTGTGAATTTATTTTTGAACTGTCTACATTAAATTTTCAGAAAAATCTGTTAACCATTACTTATTAAATTTTAATTTTGGTCTTAGCAACGTCTTTTCAATTTTTAATTCAGTACTTGATAGCAGAACAATATTGAGTTTTTATAATAAACGATCTGGCAGGGTCACGCTTTGTATCAAAATAAAAAGTTTCCTTAAAATACACATACAGGAAAAATATACACTCAAAAACTGCCGGACTTGATAACAATCAGCAACACAATTCACGAAAATAATTTCTTGAGAAAGAATAGAAAATTTGTAGTCAATAATGAAGTTTGAAAATACAATAATCTAATTGGAAAATGTACGTAGATGTGCACGGTGTAGTTTTAAATTCATTGAACAATTTCAACAGCATTATAGGCTATAGCCAATTTAATTAGAAATGTATAACTGTAGCGTATTTTCAGCATTTTATTAGATAATATTCCCCGCGGCCCGCATTCCAATGCACTATCTGACACCTATGACAACCAATAAACAACAACAACAAAAAATACATCATCATAAAACCAATATGTTCCTGAAATAATAATGTGTAAACAAAAAATAATGAGTGATATATCAACAAAATCACTCCGTTATACTTCGTGTAAAATAAACCGCGAAGTATAAAAAAAAACTGCTCTAAAAGTTGTGATATCATTTTGGAGTGGTTGCCAAGTCTTGGAACTATCGATATCATTTATGTCGAAATAAATCTGCTAAAAAGTTTAAATTAGGTTTATTTTATAATCAATTTTTGAGCAGATTATTTCAACATAAATGATATCTATAGTTCAAAGATTTAGAAATGACATCACGATTTTTAGAGGCGTTTTTTTTATACTTTGTTTTATTTTTTTCACGGAGTATGGCGAAATGTTTTTGTGAGGATTAATTATAACTACAGTTTTTATTTTTATTTCAGTTGATCCATGTACGTAATGCCTTTTAAGTTTGTAAAAGATATTTGTCTTATTTATGGTCTTTACTCATTATTATAAGACGTAAGAAATGCATGAATTTTACAATGATATTGTTTCTATTTACTAACTGCAAACTAAACTTTAACTTTCAAATCGATTGCACATGTAAAATATATCGTTTTAAACTTACAATTTAATGATCTGCCAAACTGATGGATTGATCGTGTTGCATAATACATAATAAATTAAGTTTGGCAAATTAGAGATGTAGGTAGCTTGGATTTTTTTTTGGTTAGGCCCACTTTAAAACTTCCACTCACCGACTGAAATCGGGAATTTTCATTTCTAAAAAACTTACTTCGTTTACGTCATGAGAAGGTCAATTTAAGGTCTGTATATTCGGTAGAATTTATTTTTCGATGTTTTCGTATTCGGATGTCTTTTCGAGCACAATACAAAATGCATCGTATTATACTTGTTAATGTTTCTCTGTTTTATATAATTTGGTCCTTAACTTGTTGGTTAATTTGAGATTAAGCTGAGCCGGTTATTTTCATTGATAGCCATGGGTTGTATTTTATTACACCATGTTTATGTGAACTAGTATTTTTGTATTTTTTCATCAGATTACTAATATTTTTCAAATCGGAATATCCACGAGTAATTAAAGCATCTTTTTCAGTATGAGAATGAGAAACCGTTAGAGGAGAAGGCGTTCAAAGGCCTCCTGAAAAACGACAATTAACGTAACTGAATATTCCAACCAAGGATACTTACTATACCAACTGCTTTGAAAACATCGATGTTTTCCAGAAATAACTGTACGAGAAATATTAATAACAGGTTGCACAGCATTTTCGTCACAAGTTGAACATATATCATAAACATTCATTTAAAAAGTTCATCGGAATTTGTTTGTTTCGAATCTGGTTTTATTGATTCAACTACTGTAGTAGATATACAATGCTTAGAAAAATCAATTTTCAATGGATCCAAAACACTTGATATATTTTCAGTGACTGTGACATAATTTCCATTTGATTTTAGTTTATTAGGAATCAAAAACCATTTCATATTACTTATTACATGTACATTGTAACGACTAACGACCATTGGTGATTGCGAATCGCACAATACTAATAATTAAAAGTAGGTACTAGGTAAATGTTTAAAATGATTAAGGTCTATTCCCACTGCTCCGGGACGTATCCGGATCGGGCCGGGTCATTTTTCTGCACGTCCGGGTTGAAAGTGGATACTGGATACTCATGAAATTAATAAAACTTTATTCCAAGAATTTTGTAAGCAACCATATTTATTGATTACCTATTTTTCAATATTATTTCTACGTATCGATAATGCGATAGTCCTAATGATATTTTAAAAACGTCACCGTCGTGATGTAGCCATATTATTATAGTGTTATAATAATATTATACTGCTGTAAAAACGTGTATGAGTGTCTGAATATATTATTTTTAATATTATCGTTTTTTTCTAGAGAAAATCTGGATAGGCCAGGGCTACCAGGCCTACCTACTGGCTACGCCCCTGTTAAATAGTTTGCAGTTATAAATTATTTCATAATCAATACATTGGTAGTGGAGATTAACGTTTGCACATTGTGTATTTTACAAATTAAGAAGCTTTAGAATATTTTTGGCTAATTGCGCGTCGTAATATTTTAACAGGTGGTGTACACTGTACATGTTTTAAGTTTATTAAGCTTATTGAAAACTATACGAGTCCAAAGCTATATTATATTTGTGATTTCGATATAACAACGATACTATTACACAAACCTGCTGTTATAATATACGATATATTATAATAATATGACGGTTGCGTGTAAACCAATTTACACATAACTTTAAGGACAATGATGGTACAATATAATTGTATATAATATTATATTATTTACTTACGGAAAACAATTCTGAACGGACACGGTCGGTCAGATTGTATTTATTAGGAAATTGTATACCTACTTCTATATTATAGGGTTTTTATTTTTTTAGTCATGTTTTAGATTTTCAGTTTATTGTACATTTGTAATCATTTTTTCCGAAAACAATGACAAATCTCAAAACAGGTGTGACTTAGGTACCTGCTTAATTTACGAGTATACTTATTATAATTGCTGTAAGAACTTATGAATAATACCTTACATTAAATGTCAAAGCATATTAAATTTAACATTATTATACATCAACATAAATACATTTTAGATCATTGTAAAATTCTATATACATAATGAGATATTTTGTAGAAGGACAATATTAAATCATCTCTATATTTCTTAGATTGTGAAACATAAGGTTATTTATTATTTATTAAATTGTATGTTTATTTTATTATTTCTAGATAAAAGAGGTTCGTACAATTTTTATTTTGTGTTATTATAACTGGCTAATTGTACTATTCAATTTATGCAATTTTCGTCTCATAAATCATAACTTTTATAATGATTACCGCATCCTGAAATGTTTACTTACCCGACGAGTACCATTATATAAATGAAACCGTTCAGACATTGGTTATAACCTAACTTTTCGTATAACTAGTATTATTGCATGTTCTCCTTTTATAAAATTTTGACTCTGGGTTCGTATACTAAAATACAAATCAATATTTTAAAATTCATTATGTATTAATATTTTGATCGATTTTAAATATCCTAGTCTATTAAAATATTTTAATATTCAAGCATTTGAATATTTTTATTATTCTGCATAATATACAATTTTACAGTAGGTTCATTAAAAATAATCTCATATTAATAACAAATTATTAATATTTTTCTTTTTTTTAGGGTTGTATAATAGTACGTATATGCTTATTAAATTAAATGTACTATAAAATGTAATTATTACTGTTGAGTTGAATTTTTCACCATCAAAATGATCAAAACTTGTTTTTAAAAATCTTCAAAGTATAATTAATTTGAGCATTTAAATTTATTGAAAACTAAAATAAGCTATAAAATCAACTATTCAATTTTTGTATTCGTGTAAAAAGTACAACATATACAAGCAATAATGTTAATGTTATAAAATTTTGAATAGCAAAAAAAATAATATTAACTGAAAATTAATATATTATAATATTAATTATACTTATATACTGCTACACATACCTGCTATTATGTACAATATATTGTATTAATACGCTGGTTGCGTGTAAAACCAATTTATAATTAATGCATTTCGAGGACAATAACGATAAAATATAATTGTATATGTATATCAAATATACAATTATTATTTAAATAAAATGTTTATTATTTTAGATAAATCTGCAAAAGGTTCGTTCAGTTTGTATTTTATATTTTTATAAGTGGCTTTACTTTGCTTTGTTTGGAAGCCGAGGCTATGTTTCTAAGTTTCAGGCAGTTTGCCTTTTACTTATGTCTGATATACCATGGTGAGTTAATATAGCTGTAAGCGGTCGGGGACGGCGTAACTTGATTTGAGAGGTGGGTAATGTACCTAGTTCTCTCATGTGGGTTAAAGTTGATTGGGCGTTTCGATGAAGGATACCTTTGTAGCTCTCTCTGCTTCATTGCGAATAAAAACAATGGGTGGATTAAGGATTCCATTGTTTCTAGTAAGGAAGTGGGCACCGGTGATAATACGTATAGCTACGTTTTAAACCGCCTCGATGTTTCTCCAATTTGACTCGCTTATGAGTGGACCCCAAGCTGAAGCAGCGTATAGGAAAATCGGTCTGATGTAAATTTTATATATGGAGAGCCTGGTTGACATCGGTATTCGAGATTTACTGTTTAGGATCGGGTACAGTGCAGCTCTGACTTGCTTGGCTTTATGAACGCAAGAATTAACGTGATGGAGTATCCGAAGTTGTTTATCGAGGGTGACACCGAGATAAGTAGCCCTATTTTTCCAAACGATTGGAGTATCATGTATTTTAATTTGACATCTGGGCGCATTGCGACTACTCCCGAAGAGTACTGAAACGGTTTTCTGGGTGTTTAGTTTTAGGCGCCATTTCAAAATCTAGTCAGTTGCTGGTGTCACTTGTCTTTGTAAACAGATTATTGCTATATTCTTTGAAGTGTTGCAGGAATAAAACATCGTGTCGTCAGCGAATAGAGACGTGGACACATATGGTGTGGCCAGGAGATCGTTTATATAATGGCTGTATAGAAGGGGGGAGAGACATGAGCCTTCTGGGACACCTGCTTCTATTCTTCTTTCTGTAGATGTATAGTCAGAGATTTTGATTTTGAAGGTTCGGTCTGACAAAAAGGATTGTATGATTTTTACTAGAGGAATGGGGGCTGTTGACATTGTACCCAATACCCTTACAAGTGATCTATTATTCACATTTTTTTTTATTCATCATCTATATAATATATAAAAATGGTATCAAAAATGTATCTGAATTCATTAATTGAGAACGGCTGGGCAGATTTGGCTGATTCGTTTTTGTTGTGTTCGTAATTATCAGGACAGGATTCTAATGAAAAAAAATTTTAGGAAAATCCACCAGAAAAAAATATAGTTTGTTGTTGCAGATTGAAATAATAATATTGTATTGCCATTGGTGAATCGGGCATGTTTGTTGATTTGTATTACTATTTTTTGTCAATATATCTATATAGGTACTAGCTGATCCCGTGCACTTCGTTGCCCGTTAAATGAACCAACTCTATATGAAACAATATATTACTAGCCTTCTATTAAATATTCAAGCTTTTTTATCCAACAAATAACATTTTATTGATATTTATAGAATAAAACGCCAAAAAATTGGAAACTGAAGATGTCCGTAAACAGCTCAAAATAAGTCAAAATATTGTGAAAATATTATAGTGTATAGAAAATGCTAATATAAACATTTAGTAAAAATGTCATGTATCTACTATCTGTCTTAGAGTTACAACAAATACCAAAATCGATTTTGCGTAAAAATTCCCGTTTTTCCTTAATTTTTCTTTTGTTTTTACACGGCACTTTTGAAAACTACTGGAAAACTACTTTTTTACTTTTGACTCCCAAAGTACCAACTAGATTCAGTTGCCTATCAGAAAAGATATTGTTAAAGAAAAACTGAACCGTCTTGTGACGCCTGACAGATGTAAAACATCAAAAAATTTCTTTTGTTAATAATGTTGAAAATTGAAATGCCACATCTAGTAGTCGATATCCATAACATTTTAAAACATTTTAATCTAAGCTATTGGTTTTATAATGGTGCTTATTTTTTTAATTTTTTTTTTATATCCTGTATACAAAATTTCTACCAGAAGGAGTGCATCGATTTCAACATATAGTACCTTATCTTTTAGCAAATTGAATCAAGATGGTACTTTAAAAAGGTCATTTTTCGATTTTATCAATATTATTCAATGCCACGGAAAAAACCACCGAAAAATTACGAAAAAACGCTAAAACTGGGATTTTAATTTCTAACGCTTTATTTATCACCATAGAAACAAATTAAAAAAACTATCATATTATAATATTTATTCGACTTATACATGATATAATAAATAATAACAATATAAAATATTCAGACTGACAAACCGTCTCCGCTCAGAATCGTTTTTCTTATACAATGATATTATAGCATTGAATTCAAGTCTAATACAATCCATTAATACAATGGCCCACTTGTAACCTACTGTACAGCAGAGCGACATCCATTTACCTGCTTTTGTTTATTTTTAGTGTTTGTATTTATAATATATACACCAGCAACCAATAATAATCCCGTGCACTTCGTTTCCCGGTAACCAATAGTTATTATTAGAATAGCTTCAAAACCCATAGCAACCATTAATAAATAAAAATGTCCATAGGAAATCTCAAAATCCCTGTTTGAGCCCCTCCTGGGCTTGATCATCTCCCTTTTTGAATTAGCCTATCTTCTGCCCAGAGGATTTTCTATCTCTGTACCATATAATCCCGTGCACTTCGTTGACCGGCAACCACTAATATTATTATTATAATAGCTTCAAAACCTATGGTAACCATGGCAACCAACGGACACACACAGGCAAACAAACATTCTATCTCCTCCCGGGGTTGGTTGCCATGGTAATATGGACACAAGACATACATTTATTTTTATATACATTGATTTCCGATGGAATTTTTTGTTATGGTTGCCATGGTAATAAGGAAACACACGCGTCGCCACGTCGCAGTCGGCCTCACTCCCTTACCATGCCATTAGATGTTTTACATCAAAATCTACGCACTTTTATTGTCCTGAAAGGCAGTGACAGACCCAAGAAAATAATATTTAAAACAAAAAAACAAAAAAAAACACACAATTGTAAAATCAATACATTCATCGCTCCGCTCAGAATCTAAAATGTATTACAATTGACCCTCGATAAGTTCTGAAATTATTGATTAAGAATCACAATATATGTTCCAAAAGACAAATAAAATTGTTTCATAAATGAATATAACCAAGTAAAACCACACCAGTTACAGTTAATTGAGTCCTAAGAAGTGGTGGTTTTGGTTGTATTATTTTTGGTGAGGTGACTTATGTATCAATTAGAGATGTTCTGGGTAGATTTTTTGCTAACAAACCGGATACGGAGTATTGGCCGAGTAACAAGGTCTGTTAAGACTTAGTCCAGGGTACTAACCGAGCATTACATTTTGTTAAAACCTAATCTCAAGTACTGGTCGAGTAATAATTTTTGTTAAAACCTAGTATCGGGTACTGTAGGTCCAGTAATAATTTACATAAATTGATAATACCTACTATTGAAGTGAAACTTCTATACGCGCGCTGGAAGTAAATTTTCAAGGCCGCGACACACGAGCCATAAGAGGAAAATTGGTAACGATTTATAATAACATTATTGATTGCCTAGCAACAAAGTGAAGAAATATTTAACTAGATTAGATTAGATTAGACGTCATCGAACATTGCTGCTGGCTGAAATATCAGCGTTAGCTTACGTAATAATTATTTTGTGCATTTCTTACCGGTTTATCGTTATTTATCGTATTAAACACGAAACTAATAAATGATATACAATATAGTAAATGAATAAATGATAATGCATAATTCACATTATTAAACTTCGTAAAGAAGAGTTTTTTCTCAAATAAAATCATAAATACGTTAAAAATTGTCATCGAAATATGTGCTATCGGTGAGCCAAGAAGTATACTTATTGAGTATTATTTATTTCAAAATTTTAGGGAGGCGCCGCCTCATTTGCCTCATATCCAAAACCACCACTAGTCCTAAGTCTCTAAAAATGGGAAGGAAATCGTTCAAATTCATAATTTTCATAAATACCTGATATAATTCGTAAATAGTTTATATTTTATAAGTTCACACAATTTAATGATATTTTCATTTAAGGCGTTAAGGGGCCATGTCATTTTGCCTAAATGATATGTTAAATTCACCCAAATTAAAGCCGCCTATTTCATGGAGTACCCCTGTACAGTGACCGATTTCTCGTGACTTTGTAGTGGCGTATTTAGGAATTTTGATAAGGGGGGGGGGTGAAATATATAATAATAGGTACACTCAATAAATACTAATATAAAATACATTTTTAAAATCCCCTAACTTGTTGAGATTGGTGTGGATCAAGGTGAAATAAGAATTAACACAAATTGTTTAGTACCTAATAGCGTTTATTATAAATTCATATTAACGAAAATCCCGTGTTTAATACAATAAACAAAAAAAATTGCTTTATAATACAAACAAAATCCCGTTTTCTATTTTTTTGGATGCTCAGTTCATCGATAACCTTATATGGCATAATTATTGTATTGATCGGTGACGTGCAAATAAAGCCAACACATTAAGGGACCTTATTACAATATAGTTAAACTAATGTTAAACCGCGGAATTCGACTGGTAAAATCAGTTAGTTAAGCGTAACCGTGGCAGGGACTGGAACTTTGATGATTTTTACGGTTCCGATTCCTATTCGGTTCCTAGTGAAACTAAAATTTTGGTTTCGATTCCCAGAAAAACTAACATTTAGGTTTCGGTTTCTTTTCGGTTCTTAAAAAATAAAAAAATTGTTACCTGATTTGGTTTTTTACTTATGTAAAAAATGTGTGAAGGAAAAGTATCGGTTCCGGTAAGGTTCTAGTTTTTAAATT
>NC_042495.1:17372565-17384014 GCF_005508785.2 Acyrthosiphon pisum | reverse complement strand
TCATATTAATAACAAATTATTAATATTTTTCTTTTTTTTTAGGGTTGTATAATAGTACGTATATGCTTATTAAATTAAATGTACTATAAAATGTAATTATTACTGTTGAGTTGAATTTTTCACCATCAAAATGATCAAAACTTGTTTTTAAAAATCTTCAAAGTATAATTAATTTGAGCATTTAAATTTATTGAAAACTAAAATAAGCTATAAAATCAACTATTCAATTTTTGTATTCGTGTAAAAAGTACAACATATACAAGCAATAATGTTAATGTTATAAAATTTTGAATAGCAAAAAAAATAATATTAACTGAAAATTAATATATTATAATATTAATTATACTTATATACTGCTACACATACCTGCTATTATGTACAATATATTGTATTAATACGCTGGTTGCGTGTAAAACCAATTTATAATTAATCCATTTAGAGGACAATAACGATAAAATATAATTGTATATGTATATCAAATATACAATTATTATTTAAATAGTATGTTTATTATTTTAGATAAATCTGCAAAAGGTTCGTTCAGTTTGTATTTTATATTTTTATAAGTAGCTTTACTTTGCTTTGTTTGGAAGCCGAGGCTATGTTTCTAAGTTTCAGGCAGTTTGCCTTTTACTTATGTCTGATATACCATGGTGAGTTAATATAGCTGTAAGCGGTCGGGGACGGCGTAACTTGATTTGAGAGGTGGGTAATGTACCTAGTTCTCTCATGTGGGTGAAAGTTGATTGGGCGTTTCGATGAAGGAATACCTTTGTAGCTCTCTCTGCTTCATTGTTAATAGTAACAATGGGTGGATTAAGGATTCCATTTTTTCTAGTAAGGAAGTGGGCACCGGTGATTATACGTATAGCTACATTTTGAACTGTCTCGATGTTTCTTAAATTTGACTAGGTTATGATTGGACCCCAAGCTGTAGCAGCGTATAGGAGAATTGGTCTGATGTAAATTTTATATATAGAGAGTCTGGTTGACATCGGTATTCAAGATTTATTGTTTAGGATCGGGTACAGTGCAGCTCTGGCTTGCTTGGCTTTATGAATGCAAGAATTAACGTGATGGTATAGGCGAAGTGTTTTATCGAGGTTGACACCGAGATAAGTAGCCCTATTTTTCCAAACGATTGGAGTATCATGTATTTTAACTTGACGTCTGGGCGCATTGCGGCTACTCCCGAAGAGCACTGAACCTGTTTTCTGGGTGTTTAGTTTTAGGCACCGTTTTATAATCCAGTCAGTTGCTGTTGTCACTTGTCTTTGTAAACGGATTATTGCTATATTCTTTGAAGTGTTGCTGGAACAAAACATCGTGTCGTCAGCGAATAGAGACGTGGGCACATATGGTGTGGCCGGGAGATCGTTTATATAATGGCTGTATAGAAGGAAAGAGAGACATGAGCCTTGTGGGACACCTGCTTCTATTCTTCTTTCTGTAGATGTCAGAGATTTTGATTTTGAAGGTTTGGTTTCGCAAAAAGGATTGTATGAATTTACTATAGGAGTGGGGGCTGTTGACATTGTTTGAAGTTTGTGAATTATTCCATTATGCCAAACTCTGTCAAACAATTTTTCCATGTCTAAGAATATGGCTACGGTGTGTCTGTTGTTGTTAGTATTGATTACCAGATCGTCGAAGAGTTTGGAAAGTTAGGGTTGTCGTCGAATGCTCGTGTCTGAATGCATGTTGCTCTGCTCTTGGCTTGATGTGTTTTATGAGGAGGTTTTGAAGCACTTTCTCTAATACTTTGGACATTGTAGTAAGTAATGATATTGGCCGATATTTATTTGGTAAACTGCGATCTTTGTGGGGTTTGGGAATCATAACTATTGTAGTATTTTTCCAGGGTTTGGGAAAATGGGAATGCCTAAGGCATGCAGTGAAAATATTATTTAAGCTAACAATAGCAGGGGCAGGTGGGTGTTTGAGTACAGCATTCGGAATGTTATCGCAGCCTGGGGCTTTGCTGGGTGGTAGGTTTTTATTATTTCCCATACTTCCTTGGGGGAAGTGAACAGAGTTGATTTAGTTGTACTTTTATTGAGCTCTTCAATTGAGTGTGTGACTTCTGGGGAGGTCAATCCCCTGATTAGAAGTGAACTGCTCTTTCATTGTATCGGCAAATAGTTCTAGTTTGGATTTGGTGTCATAGATTTTTTGGCCATTGATAGACTTCAATGGAGCAATTGCTGGTTTTTTGTGGAGTAGGTGACGATTTAGTTTATAAAGTGAACGGTCTTGAAAGTTGAGGGTACTTGTGAATTTGTCCCATGTTGATTGGCGGTGTTCCTTTAGGAGGGTTCTGACGTACTTGATTTTGGAATTTAGTAGAGTGGACGATCTTGTCTGTAAGTGAAGTAATATGGTTTTTTGAGTATGGTTGATGGACTTATTCTAGTTTCTTGTAAGAGGATAATGTGAATGTTGTTGAGTCGTGCGAATACTTGTAGTTCATTAATTTTATATTTTATACCATTGCAGTTCCAAAAAATATATAATATTATAAGTGGCTAATTTTACAATTAAATTTATGTGATTTTTGTCTTATAAATCATAATTTTTGTAATGATCACCGCATCTTCAAATGTTAACTTGCCCGACGAGTACCATTATATAAATGAAACCGTTCAGACATGGGTTATAATCTAACTTTTAGTACAACTATTTTTAGTAGCTATTCTCCTTTTGTAACATGTTGACTCTGGGTTCGTATACTATAATATATAATTTTCGATGTTCAATGATACGACGTTTTAGAAGGGGAATCGGCATTCAATTCGCCAACAGTAAA
The DNA here is from genome assembly GCF_005508785.2 of Acyrthosiphon pisum. Lineage (NCBI taxonomy): Eukaryota > Metazoa > Arthropoda > Insecta > Hemiptera > Aphididae > Acyrthosiphon > Acyrthosiphon pisum. Next base: position 17,381,208 of record NC_042495.1, on the reverse strand, counting down.
TACATACTTCCCTTTAGGGTCAACAGGTTCATCAAGTTAATATAATATAAACACACGGTTTATTACAATATCAACGTAGGCTTATCATAATATTATTTAATCTGTACACAACGCGCAGTTACATCTTCAATAATAATTATCATTATCTACCTATTATAGCTATATTTAACGAACAGAAAATTGTTTTAAATTTTCATCGGTTTTGAAACCAAAACAAAACGGCGGTCGCTTGTGAAAGTTTTTTGAGAAATTGTCCTATATACTGTTGCGTGATGATGATTACAAAATTGCAGTTTTTATCTCAATATTACCTAAATATTATTTAATAGATACATGCATTATATAGTATATATGCCTATATACAATTGTATACCCGCATTAGCTTTGTGCGGATCGGTAACTATATATTATACGGACCGACTCGTCTCGCATATATACAGATGATTCACATTCATTTTCAAAAATCTATGAAAACAACGACTTTATATAAGTCCAGTCGTGTGATTCATTTAATTTAATATAGAACTCAGTTTTGTGCACGTATAATAATAAATTATCATAATATTAACTATTGAATACAAAAATCAAAAATGTAAACTTAACTATAACTTTCAAATCGATTGCACACGTAAAATATATCGTTATAAACTTAAAATTTAATTATCCTCCAAACTGATGAACTGACACGTTGCATAATACAAAGTAAATTAAATTTGCAGTTATAAATTGTGTCATAATACATCGGTAGTGGAGATTAACGTTGGCGCATTGTGTGTTTAACAAATTAAAGCCTTAGATTTTTTTTTGGCTTATTGCGCGTCGTAATTTAACAGGTGGTTTACAATATGGTATAAGTATTAAGCTCATTGCAAACTATACGCGTTGTAAGGAAAATAAAACGTGTGTGTGTTTGGATTCGATTTATTATTTCACGTTTATTTCGCATACGTAATAGTTATTTATACCGATACAATGTAGTGACGTGTAATACAGTATTTCTTTAATAAATATTATACTCTTACGAGTGTACATAGAAAATATTTTAATTCAAGGTGTACATAAATACGGGGGGGGGGGGGGAAATGCGAACATCTAACTTACGGTTATGGTTCGGGTTTTGTGGAAGTTGGCTCGGCTCGTGTGGCGTCGTGCATCCACGGACAACGGCGCAGTCAGTGGCACGGTAATATATTATTACCGGCGTGAAAAGCTTAACAAAGGTGGTCAGCAGTGACGTAGCTCGGACGGCGGTATGCTGATGAATTGTACGCTGGTAGTCTGGCTGGCAACGGTCGGACGTCTGTTCACTCGGTAGCTGGTGACTCTGCTCGGACGGCGGCACTCAGTGACGGTGGACACGTCTTGACCGGTAGGGACTCGCTACGCACTGCGATGGTGGTGGAGTATACTTTACCGGGACAGACTATTTAACGTCCGTTCGTGGCGATATTACTATCGTCCGGCTCGTACAGTCTGTGGGCGAGTTGCTGTCTGACTAGAATAAGCAAGTGCGTCCGTTCGTGGCGATATTGCTATCATCCGGCTCGCAATTTGCTTTTTCTTAGCGGGGAGAATGTGTGTTTGAACGGTGGCCAGCGGCCTGTATTTATGATATTCAAGGCTCTCTGGTCCCGTGCACAATATCATTTGATATTTCATGTGTTTCTGGGTTTCCAGTAGTTGTTTAAGATGTTTGATAATATGAATCTTATTGTAAAAGTTGCACTGATTTTGAATATGTGCTTGGTTTTCCGATAGCTTCAACCTTTCACACGGAAAACTCATGTTTTCCGTGGGCGGCGCACCATTCATTATTACTGAGCGGCGGCAGGCGCGCTCTATGGTTTAACGTTGTTGCTATGCTCCGTCGGTCGGTACATGTTCCTATGCGGCGGTCGATGTTACACGCTGATAATGGTCACAAACAGAGTGCGCTACGTGTGTAGCCACTCCGTTTTGTCTCATTACTGCGTGGAACGCTTTATTACATTAGTGAGTTCGATAAAACGACTATACTATTACACATACCTGCTATTATATACGATATGTCGATATATTATAATAATATGCTGGTTGCATGTAAAATTAATTTATAAATGTCTTTGAGGACAATGACGATAAAATATAATTGTATATTATACTATATACTTACGAAAAACAATTTTGAACGGACACGATCGGTCAGTTTGTATTTCTTAGGAAATTGTATACTTATATCTATATACCATAGTTTTTATTTTTTTAGTCGTATTTTAGATTTTCTGTTTATTGTACATTTGTACTCATTTTTTTCCAAAAACAATGACAATTCTCAAATCAGGTGCGACTTGGGTACCTAATTTACCTACTTTATGAGTTATAATGGTCATCGTTGTTCATCTTCTAACATTTATTAAGAGTCATAGTGGAAAATTATAGGAATATTTTATTAATTATGTATTTTCTACTTTTTTTTTTTTATATAATTGTTTTAAGAACTTATAAATAAAACCTTAAATTAATATTAAATTATATTAAATTAAACATTATTATATTATCATCAATATAAATTGAAATCACGCAAACGCTTGACTCTCATCGTTGTAATATTCTAAATACATGATGAAATATTTTTTAGAAGAACAATATTAGGTCATCTCTATATTTCTTATATTGTGAAACATAAGGCATACAATTATTTATTAAATAATATGTTTATTATTTTAGATCATGATTTTCACGGTTCGTGCAATTTTTATTTTGTAATTTTATAAGTGGCTAATTTTACAATTCAATTTATGTGATTTTCGTCTCATAAATCATAACTTTTGTAATGATCACCGCATCCTCAAATGTTTTCTTACCCGAAAAGTACTATTGTACCTATAGATGAAACCGTTCAGAAATGGGTTATATACTAACTTTTGGTATAACTTTAGTATTACATATTCCCTTTTTATAACATGTTGATTGACTCTGGGTTCGTAATATTATAAACCTACATTTTTAAATATATTATTTATCAATATTTTAATCGATTTTAAATTACCTAGTCTATTAAACCATTTTAAAACATTTGGGTATGTTTTTATTGTTCTGTATAATATACAATTTCACGATAGGTCCATTAAAAATAATATCACATTAATAACAAATTATTACTATTTTTCTTTTATTTTTAGAGAATATTGTGCACAGTACGTATATGCCTATTAATTTTAATTTTATTTAAAATGTATTTATAAAATAATATAGTAAAGTTATGTCCGCAATTAAGTAACACCGTAAATTATAGATAGTTCCAGATAAATTAACGCTACTCAATTCGATTAAAGAGTTACTTGTCATTTTACAATGTTAAAAAACAAAAAATGTTTAGTTTTTAGATGAAATATAGAAACACTTTTTTTTTTCATTAATTAATATTGTATTTGTATATAAGTTTGATAATCCCTGAAGGTTTCAAATAAATGCAAGGATTCACCAGTGTTTAATATGATAAATAAATACATTTAATAAATCATTGTATCACCTTATGAATAATTGGTTGCATCTATATTGAATATAAATCAACTTAAAGAGTTACTGACATACCTATATTATGATGTCAGTTGTCTTGACTTGAATTATCAAAATTATGTTGAAAATTGTCAAAATGTAGTTTATTTTTATAGAAATATCAACTAAATACATGGAATATTTGGATGGTATGTATAATCAGTATATATTAAAAATTAAAATTCATTATAAATAAGTAAGTACCGTAATAACTAATAGTATACTATAGTTATAAGTTATAACTTAATAATATAGTGTATATAATAATAATATAGTGTCTATATAATAAATGTCACACACAGCATGAATGAGTGTAAAGTAAGAATATTATGGTGTTTGAACGGTTTTGCAGTAAAATTGTTTTTATAATATTGAACACATGATAGGTACCTAATTAAAATATACAAAAAATGATTTGGGCAAGTGGTGTAGGTCCCGACTCAAGTTAGTGACTGATTAAGGCAGCGATCAAGTAAATGTGTACTGAGATGTGAGAATAACCTCGTAGTTTTTTTCAGCTCAAGTAAATTATGTAACAAGAATTACAGGACATCCCAGTGGATATGAGGATATTATTAATTAGCGACTCCGAGTTGTCATGGCGTGTTAGACATAGACATTATATTATATTTTTGTATTTTTGGGGCTATTCATTCATTTTGATAGAATTTTTCGGTCATGGTAAAAATTATTGGTAAGATTAAAGAAGATTGGGACATTTCAAAATTTATTATAGTCTATGGACTATGATACAATTGGGAATTCCAATATGTTTGACGTTTGTTGTAAAAATGTATTACAATCGCTATTTGAGATGAATAAAATGTTGCCTGGTTTTCGGTTTATAAGTTGCTCATCATACTTCATATAGTTACGTATACAATCCAGTTCTACAAAATTGTGGTAGGACATTTAATGCACACATTCAACAAATCTAAAATTAAAAACACCAATTTATTTTGCAGAATTTAATCCAGCTACTGCCTTCTGTGAAGCTAAAATTAATGATAACAGAAGTTATTTTGTGAAATTTTATGGTCCATAAGAAAAATATATATAAGATGGGGTGAATAAAAACATATTTCCTTTTTTTTTTCATTTTTTGAACCTAATAATTGTAATTTATTTTCTAAGAAAATATATCCTTAAATCCTAAAAGACACAAACCATAATATTATAATAAACGGCTTGATTTTTCCATCTGCACTACTATAATAATATATTGTAATTTGTAAGACCATTTTTCTTATGTCCTTTTTATTGTTTAATACCTATATTACTATTAGTATGACTATTTTTAAATGTATTCCCTCATTTATCCAAATTTATATAATATGTGCGTATTGATTAATATACTGTGTCACTCAAAAACCTTTGTATTTTATGTTGCTTGCTAATAATCAATAATCAATAAAGTTGTTATCTATCTAACTATTATTTCTTATATATAAAACATATTGTGTGCTTACCTATTTTATGTTCGTTCACGCTTACCTCCAAAACCACTTAACCAATTTTAATGACATTTTGTAAATGTCTCTCGCTTGGTTCATCTAGTTTTAGGATAGTAGTTGTTATCTCGATAAATGGCCCTCAATTAATTAATTTCAAATTTAAGCATAGAATTTAAAATTTGCAATGGACATTTTTTTTATAAATTGTTGATATTGGTCACAACTTAGTAATGTGAGAAATTAATATTTGTTTTCATTGGTTCATTCGGGAAGATAAGGTAAAAGCACGCATCAAATCGTGGCGTTTATGGTTTCGATAAAATAAATTAAATCTTAAAACATGTTTTATTGTAGATTATGTAGGTTCCTAAAAACTCAAAAAATACTTAACTGTTTTCGTTCTTGGATTTATCAATTATCATGCAAATTAAGGGAGTAGTTTGAATCACGTTCGATTTATATCAGGTGCCAAAAACTGCAACCACCAATATTGTCAATCTCGGTCGAATTAGTTCACAAAACAAGGTAAGTTACACCGACGCAAATTTTCCTGTGAACTGTAGGACGAAAAACTGCGATAACTGTGTATACATTATCGGTGCATATTTAAAATTGGCTAATAATTATTAATATATTTTGTGAATTATTTTGATCAGACAAATCAGACAAATTAATTTCTTTTAAAACCATTAATCTTTTATTTTTGTTTAAAACGTGTTTTAATTATTGTTCTATTTGCGCTGTAGTAGGAATATTCCATTCTTCAGAATTGTCCACTTGTTTTAACATTTTTAACGATTCTAAAAGTGATAAATTAGAGGTTTCAAGAGTTTTGATACTTTTAATGATGAAAAATGTGCATTATTGTAAGCAAGATTATATTTTAAAATTTGTTAATTTGAAATTCATTTATAATTTTTAATGATTTTTGCTTAATCTTCCAAGTCTATTGAAATATATTTTTGAAGAACTTTTCAAAATGATCTACGTAAAAGAAGGCTAACGGCTCTCAACTATTTATTAAATCATTATTCATCAATGTCGCGAAAAAAAATTGTAATTTTTTGAGCAATTCAGTGGATGCCACTAGCAAAAAAAGTTACAGGTACAGTATTCGAAGAAAATGGTTTTGAATAATGTGCAGCATCATATGATATCAACAAAACTTTATCATCATTGTTACCTTTGAGCCACAATATGGTTTAAGAGAATCGGTCACGAATTGTGCTATAGTTGAATTATTGGTTTTTTTCAAGAACTTTCGATGTTACATGATACGATGAATTAGAAGGCGAATCGGCATTCAATTTACCAACAATAAATACATACTTTCCTTGAGGGTCAACAGGTTCATCAACTTCAAATAATTTGTAATATAATATAAACACATGGTTAATTATTACATCAGCGTACGCTTGTCATATTATTTAATCTGTACACAAACGCGCAATTACATCGTTCAATGATAATTATCATTACCTACCTATAGTTATATTTAACGAACAGAAAATCGTTTTAAATTTTCATCGGTTTTTACGGCGGTCGCTTGTGAGGGTTTCCCGATAAATTGTCATAAATACTGTTGTGATGACGATTTATATCGCGGTTATCCCAATATTTTATATATACAGATGATTCACACGCATTTTCAAAACTCTACGAAAACAACGATTTTATGCAAATTGTGGTCGTGTAACTCATTTAATATAATATAGAACTCAGTATCGTACACGTATAATATATATATATATATATATATACTATAATATACCTAGGCAGGCACTGAGTATATATACGTTGCAGCACAATATCATAAATATCCTCCATCACAATCAATATACATATAGGTTTACCGTACCTATATGGTGTAACAGGGAGACACGACAGGTGAAATAACTTTTGTTCTAATCAATATTTAAAATTTTTTTTATTTTCTATATGAATGTTTTGACCGTCTAAAAATTTCACAACAAAATCCGACAATAAATAATAATACCAATTTTAATATGAATAACAACAAACCAATTAACAAAACTACAGTCTAGTACTCCCAATATTGTCAAGATTGCTAAAATGTATCTATTTGATGAACTAGTTTTTGGACTAGTTGTGGGCAATACAATTGGATGAATGTGTCAATAGACTTTATATAAGAGACAAAAATCTAAAGCTGATGACAATAATAAACAAATACATCTATGTAACTAGCATGAAAAAAAAAAGTGGAGGGTGTACTGCTATGCTGTAAAGTAGTTGTTGTCGAGTACCTATACCTACCTATGTCATTGTAATGAATGTGTTAGATTTGAATTCAACGATAAACCATTGCATACAAAAAATGATTTTGAGCAAAGACTATGTGTCATTCTATCATGCATGTATACTGTTTCTAATTATTAATATTAAATAATCAATATATTAATAATTAGAAACAGTTCAATATCAAATATCGTAAAAAATTTAAAATTGAACGCTGATAAAAACTACGCCGAAAATCGTTGTAAATACTGAAAAAATTGAGGTGTAGGTATAAAAAAATATAAATAATAATATAATATTGCATACAGTAAAACTCGCTTAAGACGCTCTTTAAGGGATAAGCTCTCTAGAGCGTATTATGCGGGAAAGCGTCTCATGCGGGAATGTAAAAAAATGAAGTGATTGCAATATGGAGTTAATTTGTTTATTATTGAACATAATTTAACGGGCAATACACTAATAAATTAACTACAATTACATACATAGGTATATACATATATATTTTTTGCAACTGAATTTAATCGGTTGCGTTTCGGTTGGCCGCCGGTAAGGACGTGCTCGTCTCTCATATAGGTATGATTTTTCTTGTAATAAAAGTATTATCATCATCGTTTCTATTCGTACGCTAGTGTATTATATTATTTCGTTTCGTATATCGATTGATTCTTTATCTAACCTTTACTGTGCCGATAGTAATTACGTTATCTATAATGTCGTTAGAGTGTGTGAAATGCTGTGATGCGTTAACGAAAAGTGAATCTATGATATGTTCGATCTGTAATAATGTAGCACATTATTATTGTGTGGGATATACAGAAACGAATTTTAGTAGAATGACTAATAATACTAAAACAAAATTTACTTTTTCAAACTGCTCAAAAACTAACCTAAAATCTCCAAAATCAAATGAACCAGTGTCACAACATGAGAAGTCTGTAGGAAAAAATGTCGAAGAACTTATAAAATCAGTTTCGTTTTTGAGCTCCCAGAGCAAAAAAATTGAAAGTGTTATTATAAAATTGAAAACTATTAAATTAGAAAATGAAAAAATTGTTAATGAAAATAAACGTTTATCCGAAGAAGTTTCTATATTAAAACACAAAATCGATGCAATTGAACAACACAATCTTGGTATAACAGTAGAATTAACAATACCTTAAACTCAAAATGAAGATTGTATTTCCATTATTGATGAAATTGGTTAAAAAACAAATACGGAACTAAATATAATCGAAGCCTATAGAATTAACTCTACTATGTCAAAACAAAATATAATAGTGGCTAGATTAACTTCACTTGAAATGCGTAAAAATTTAATCCGCAACGTTAAATCGCTGAAGGTAACTACGGATATGATAAATAGTAAATGGGCAAAAGAAAAGGTTTTCATCAA
>NC_042495.1:17360028-17372515 GCF_005508785.2 Acyrthosiphon pisum | reverse complement strand
GATATACTGGTGAGGAAAAATGTAAATTCTAATATTGTAAAAATCAAGTCACCTGAAGACGTCGATAAACTTTAATTAGTTAGTATTTTTATAATGTCAAAATATTTTAAGATAAATTTTAATTTCTAAAAATGAATATTAATAATATGCTAATTTTAGATAATATTTTAAATTCTATCTATGTTGATTCTTTAGTAGATAAACCTTTGACTAATGATAGTTTCTCCGTTTTCCAAATCAATATAAGTAGTATTAAGGCACATTTTAATGAAGTTGTAGCCTTATTAGGCTCAGTAAATAATCATTTTAGTGTTATCGTATTATGTGAAACCTGGCTTCTGAATGATTTTGAATTTAAATTAAATGGCTATAGAACTATTAACTCGTTAGGAACATTAAATAAATGTGATGGTGTAACTGTATTGGTAAGGGAATCTTTAAACATAATAACAGTTAATAAGCAAGTACTAAAAAATTGCAATTCGTTACATATTACTCTTAAGATAAATAATGATTTATTCCATCTATTTTGTATTTATAGATCTCTTAATGACGATATAGATATCTTTATCAATAATTTAGAAAAAAATGTGTATAATATTATCTGTGGAGATATTAATATTGATATTATGAAAAATTCAAAAATTAGTAATGAGTATCTAAATATTATGGCATTTAATGGATTCTTACTATGTATAAATAATTATATTAGAGTAACTAGAGATTACTTCTCAAACTTGTATTGATCATATATTCGTTAATAATATTGATATGACTAAAATATCTCCATATATATTAAGATGACGTGATATAACGGATCATTATGCAACAGCTATAGTATTTCCAATTTATAATAATCATAATTCATTATCTAATAATTCGAATTTAAGCAAAATAAATATAAATCATTTAGATTTATTAGTTAAAACTGAAGACTGTCTTTCTTGTTTTAATTCCTCAAACGTAGACACTATGGTTGATATTTTTAATACCAAAATGGAGGAATTTATTAAATATTCATCTATCTCTAGTGATAAAATTAAACCAAAAAAATTGTTAAATATAAAAGCATGGATTACACCTGGCATTATTACTTCTATTAGAAATAGAGAAAAACTTTTTTCTAAGCTGAAACATAGGTCTTTCGATTTAAAATTTAAAAATTTCTACAAATTATATAGGAATATGTTAAACTCTTTGATAAGAAAATCAAAACAAATGTACTATTTAAATAAATTAGGTATAACAATATAAATCTGACAGTAAACAAATATGGAAAGTTATAAATGAAATCATAGGTAAATCGAGAAAGCAAAAAAATAAAATTAATAAAATTACAAACAAAGATGATATTGTCATTGAATCTAATACTGAAATTTGTAATGAACTTAATGACTTTTTTGTAAACGTAGGAAATAATTTAGAAATAGAACATATTAATATTCTGATATAGTTAACTTTAATGATACAAATCAGAGCAATGACAGTATTTTTCTTAATCCAATTAGAAGTGAAGAGATTAGTGGGTATATTGATAAGATTAAAAATTATAATTCTTATTATGAACATGGTTTAACAAACTACATCCTTAAGAAAATTTCAAAATCTATTTCTATACCATTATCGTTAATTTTTAATAATGTCTTTATTAACAGGTAATTTTCCTTTAGCTTTCAAAAATGTATTGTTATTCCTTTATTTAAATCAGGTAATAAATGATCATGTGAAAATTATAGACCTATCTCACTATCTTTAACTGTATCAACAATTTTCGAGAAATGTATTAAAAAACGTTTATTAAATTATCTTAAAAAAAATTAATTTTTTTCAAACTCACAGTTTGGTTTTTTAACTGGTTTGTCAACAAATGATGCGCTTTTTAATCTTGATAACTTTGTTCGTAAATATATTGATATTAATTACAAAGTAATGGGTATTTTTCTAGACGTGCAAAAAGCCTTTGATTGCGTAAATCATGAGTTATTGCTAAAAAAGCTCGATTTTTCAGGTATTCGTGGAGTTGCTAATAACCTATTAAAATCTTTCTTAAGTGAAAGAACTCAAATAGTTCGAGTAAATGATTGGATTAGTAAAGCTAGAGACATAACTTGTGGAGCTCCGCAGGGAACAGTCCTAGGCCCACTGTTGTTTATCTTTTTTACTAATGATTTATTGAATATAAATATAAATAGTAATAAAGAGTTCATAAGTTTTGCTGATGATACGGCTATATTAATATCTGAACCAACAGTCAACCGCTTGTACCATGAAGCAAATAATATTTTAAATAATGTATATGCTTGGTTCTGTAAGAATAAATTGAAGTTAAATTTACTAAAATCTAAATTTATTTGTTTTAATTTATCTTTTAATAATGTTTTACATGGACACAATTTGATTCTTCATTCTCTAAAATGTAATCCTAATTTAATAGATGTGATCCAAAATGTGTAAAACTTGAAAAAGTCAATGAGTTAAAATATCTTGGTTTAATAATAGATTATAGACTTAGATGGGATAGTAATGTAAATTATGTAAATGGTATTTTACGGAAATTTTTCTATGTATTTAATGAAGCCAGGCATATATTAGATGTACATTATAAAAGAGTTATTTATTTAGCTTTAGTACAATCTGTTTTTTCATATGGTATATCCATTTGGGGAAGAGCTTTTAATAGCATTCTACATAAGCTAAATGTTACAATAAATGGTGTTATTAAATATGTATTAAATCTTCCTTTGCTAACAAATTCTATTTTAATTTATGAAAAACTCAATGTAAATAATTTTAAGGTAGTCTAGAACCAAGCTGTATTAGTAAACTTATTTAATCATAAACATTTAATACCTGTATCTGATCATGAACATAATACTAGATATAAGCAAAATGTTAACATACGTCTACTAAAGTGTCAAAAAGTCTTTAGTCAAAAAAGTGTCTTGTATACGGGTCTTTATTTATGTCACTTGTTAAATATTAATATGAATCAGTTTAATAATTTAATAACATTCAAAAGTTATCTTAAGCATATTGATATGTCAAAGATAATATGATTATAATTAACAATTGTTTTTACTATGTATTATAGTGTTAGAATAGTGTATTAGTGTGAGCAACATATTTGATATAATTTTTATTGTTATTATACTATTTAAATTTATGTACATTCTTTAGGTGATAAGAACTCAATCGCTCCCCCAGCACAAGCTTTGCTTTTAGGGAGTGCTATTATTATGATACTCATTGTATTTATGTATATTTTTTGTATTATTTATGTTTGTTGTTGCAATAAAGTTCATTATTATAATTAAAATATAAAAAAATTATATCAAGTATCACTGGTCTAATTTTTTTCTGTACTTTTGATTTATCTCTTTAATGATACCCTGATCTAGGGGTTGTAACTTTGAAAATGAATAGTGAAAAGTGGGAGTAAACCGGTGTATCTTTACGCTGAACCATGATCATGAATCGGAATCATGATTCGGGATCGGTAAAGCAAACCGGTTTAGTCTGGCGAATTTCTTGAATATACGTCATAATCAAGATGTATAGGGTGATCGATAATTTATTGTGAAGGACCATTCAATAGATTTAACTTATAGTAATTGTGTCTACCGAAAAGATTGAAGGCGTCAAGGGTAGGCAACCAAAAATTCGTTCACGCTTAACGTTTCCAACGCGACAGTATGACACCGCCCATTTCCAATATATGGACAATCCAACACACACCCCAACGATGTGACGGGGGGCAACAATGACGCGACAATGGACACAAAGGAACTGAACCGCACCGACACGCGAGGGAATGAAGGATACAAGTTATACCATGGAAAATAGGATTACGCAGTTTAAGTATATGGTCGGGGGTCTCTCTGTGATCGAATTGGTATGGTGCAATGACCACAGAGTTCACAACAGTTGGATATAATCTTATAACTAACTTATGCTACAGAACTATGTCCAGTTGCCATGATATCCATTGAACGATCCAGAATGTCCACGCATCAATGACTGAGGTGGAGGTATATGTGGTTGGCCGATCCACAGAGTATTGCACCTGGACGACCTGGGCGGCCACTCACACAACGCACAATGGTTGCTGGCGGACTTACGCTAATGACGAATGATGCCAATAATGATGCAGATGATATTGCAATTATCACCGTACGCTCAATTCTTATTGACTATAGTCAGTTCGGACTATCTAACAGAGAGGTAGGTATTATAAACGGAACCAAATAAATAAGTACTCACCGAATTGTGAACGATATAATATGATTTATTGGTAGTCATTGTATAAATGATCTGCAGACTCAGTATCCGCGAAACCAGAGAAAATTACAATGATTATTGTGTCATCTTATTAATGACGACAATGATAAAAAATGTAACGTGTATATAAAAATGAATACGAACGAAGAAATGGAAGCTGCTTTACTAGCGAGCGTCTCCAATACACACCACAATAGTAGTACTGAATTATAATACGAACACTTTTTGGTTATGTTGACACACGACGTAAAAAACAAAATAAAATATAAAACTATGGCGGTGTTTACATTGATTTAGCAAAGACATTAGAAATACGTTTGTATAGAATGGATCATGTGTGTAATGCGTAGGAAAGGACGGTGAAGAGCGGGGAGAAAAGAGTTGTCCATTGTGCATGCTGTACATTGTCACCAGTACAGACGGAGTGGCGGAAATGCTGACGACAACAGCATGAACACAAGACATATCGAACATATCATAAACTATTGTAACTATTATTAAAATATTATTGCATATAGCTCAGCATGAGCTAAGAATCATTGTTATTGCGGCTATAATAAAAAAAAAAAAAAAAATATTAAAATGTTAATCTATTTCGCTTTTTTATGTATGCTTATAACTGCAGTTATAACTTATAACTAATAACCATATATTTTTTTTATCTTTTTAATACCTATTATAATATTTTATTTTTTCTACTTGAAACTTATTTCAAATAACTATTCTATAGGACCTAGGTATTAATACATTTAATGTTTTTGCATTTTTCATGCATTTTGCAAATAGGTACCTATTAATATAAAATAATATTATATTTTGCCTTTTTCATATAGTATTTTTCTTATACTTTTTGGACATATAATTTTATTATTATCTTTTTCCAGATTATAAATGTATATCATTTTTTTTTTTGCATTTTTCATGCATTAACCAATATTTAATAACGAATAATTTATTAATTGATTTGTCTTTTTCAAATATTATTACATTTTCATGTATCTTTCACGGGCTGAGAATGAAAAGGTTCTATGTCCACTTTATTCAAAAATCGTTTTTTTTTTGCATACATTTGTTTAATTTTCAACTGTGCATCTTTTTGTCTAAAAACGGTGTTTCTACATACATTACTTAGTGAGATACGGAAAATAAAAAGGTTCTATCTCATGAAAAATTACTGAATCGTGATTATAGTTGTAGTGCGATAGAAATTTTTTATTCTGATAAGTTTACATAAGTATGAAAAGGTTATATTGTCATGCTATTCAATGTTGGTTAGTATTAAAAGGTATTATCAATAATAAATGTCAATGATACAATAAAAACTAATATTACAATAATATCGTATAATATTTTTGTAAAAGTAGGCATAATATAATATAGACTTAATAATATTATCTTATTATAAAAAATGGAATTTAAAAATTATTTAGCATGTTATCAATTTCAATTGCTACCAATTTATCCTTATAATTTTGTTTTACCTAATGTTTTTAAGACGTGTCAATGATGATGTGATAATGTGATATTACTTATTAGTTATTATAGTTATACCTAGTATTAGAGGGGATATACATTATAATGAAGTCTCAATCTGCAATATAATTAAAATAATAAAACTAGGTAAGTACATTAAACAATTTTATTATTTATTCGCTCGAATTTTTAATAATTGTTTTCGATTAAACATATAAATAATGTAAAAACAAATTTCATTATAAATATTTATGTTGCATGTTTTGGTAACTCTGAGAAGTAAAAATATTGTATGGAATTACAAAAAAAAGAAAAAAGTTCTATCATATCACTTAGTTGGAAGAATGAAAAGGTTCTATACCTACACAGAACTTTTTTATTCTTATACACATTTTTTCCAGTTTTTTGGGTTTTATAAAATGTGTGGATGTGTAATACTTAATATTAACAACGTATCTGACAATAAGTGTATTTATTTATCCATAAAAAATTATGGTTAAATTCATAAGACAACCTGAAAAAAAGATATTGGGTATTAAAGTTAAGAATCGCTCTGCTGAACAATTGGATATTGTGACATAGAACCTTTTCATTCGCAGCCCGAACTTTATAGTTTTCCAATAAGTACACTGATCAGTAGTAATACGGACGGCGTAGTGCACATCTCAGTTAAATTAAAATAATTTAAAAATCGTTCAGTGATTCAAATCAATTTTTTTCATCGTGCGTTACACTCGTCTATACAATGTAAATACTTGCTTGTGTGTGTGTGTGTGTGTGTGTGTGTGTGTGTGTGTGTGTGTATGTCGCATCAACTTAGTGTACCTAATCATATTTTTCATGAAATGGATATCCATTTCATAAGCAACTATCATATCGTGTAAATCAAATTTTATTTCATGAAATGGACATAAAATATTTTATCCATTTCATAAAATAGAAACTCTTATTTTACACTTTTAGTAATATTTTTAATTAATTACATTAATTACGAGGTAACTTTTGATAAAATCGAAATCTTTAAATACTACATATTATATTGAACTTTTATTTGTTATGAAAAAATACAATCAGTTTAAATTAAGTTGAATTTGTAATCTATTAGATTTATAATTATTTACAATAATAATAAAAAATAAATAATAATCATTGTAATAATATTATTTATATGCCTAAATTATTTCTTATTTCTGCAAATATTAGAATTGAACTATTATAAAACTTGATGGTAAGAACATTATCCGTGTTCCTATGAGAATTTTTTTATGATAGTACACTGCACCGGTCCGATTAGTATCGATTTTCGTACCTATAATATAGGTCCTATATCCAATGTATTTCTATTGAATTCAAATTTAACACATCCATTACTCATTATAATGATATACTTGACAACTACAATGTACACCAAAGCGGTACCCACTTCACACTTGTTCACCTCTTTTAAAATTTGTTTTATCATCAATAACAATGGTTGTTAGCTTAACGTAAATATTTACATTGCGTAAAATGTAATGTAATGTCTGTAAAATATTTAGTTACAAGTGTATTAATATTATTGTAATTGATTTTGCTTTGCGCACAAAGTTAATTATTCTGCCTCCAGCGATGTTTAGATCGGCTCGCAGCTCGTGGCCCGTGACTGTACCGAGGAACTGCTTGGGAGGTTTAACTGCCCCAGGGACCCATACAATGAGCCACGCTGTACGTACCATCACCATTCCCATGGAACGTATATGAACCATTGTCTACACTCACTCTAACCAATCCAATACGAGCCTCGAGCCGAGCCACGCGTCGTGGGAAGCTGGATTTAGATATATTTTATGCAGAACTGCAGAGTGAAAGATTTCAGCTTAATTTTTAACGATTTTTAATGTCTTCATTAGGTAGAAATACCTATATTTAAAGTTTAAATATCAGATAAACTTAGAATATTATCCATATTCAATTGAAAAGTGTTTAGATTAAAAGGTTAAAACATTTTCCTTTTTGCTGACTATATAATACCTAATTTGAAGAATAAAACAAAATGTTCATATTATGCTAAGATAATAAATTGTATAATAATTTATTTAAACAAGCAAATGTAATACTCTATAATCTTGAATAAATATTTTTATTTAATCATTTATTCCTATTAAACCAATCGCTATACTAAATTTGTTCAGCCTATCTGAGTGCACGGTATAGAACAAGGTTTTTATTAATACCAGTACGTGTATCTTTACACGAACAGCATCAGCAGATTTGTCTTGCCCTCACATATCTATTTCCTCTTCAGGTAGACTTTTGATATTTGAAACATAGACTAAGCTTATTAGTTATTATCATAGATTTAGCTTATTAGCTATTAGCATAGATTAAGCTTATTTGCTATTAGCATAGATTAAGCTTATTAGCTATTAGCATAGATTGAGTAGCTTCATGTATCTCCATGTTACTAAAGTCACACTGACTCCGATGGAATTTTACGAGCTGTCACTGAACCTACGTAATGCTTGTGGAACCGAGTTCAAACATTCAGCAATCAAGTTGACTGTAGGTACTATATCCATTGAAAGTGATGAACTCGAAGAAGGTCAAGCTAATGTGGTTATAACCTCATAAGTCATAAGTTATGATAACTAATTATTGTATTTTTAATTCATTTGTAATTAGTCTTAGAACTTAGTTTTTCTTTATATGTTTTTGTGATAATTATTATAGTTAGTTCGCAAGTCATTATAGTTTTTAAGGACACATATCTTTCAAAGAAGGATATTTGTTTCCACCGCCAATAAGGCGTAGGGATTGCCAAGTGCAGGAAATCTGATAAATGGAATATAAGAGTCTAAAATGGAAAAGATGCGCAATACGCAAAAACAGTCCACCGAATGAATATTTTGTTCTCATTGAATATTTTTGCATTAGCTTCGAGGGGAATTTATCTGATTCCATTACGGTTTGAACTTAATTTCGTTAAGAATTACTGGGTTGTATAGATTAGGAACATGGGTTGATTGGGAGTGGGCGAATGACTCTTCCATTGAGTCACTTAACGGCTTGGGTAATATAAAACTTTTGTCATATTATTTTTACTGCTCCAAATTTTTTTTCCTCGTAACCCGTAACCTATAGTTGTTTCTATATAAAATGTAGTTTTATTAATCGACCAATATTCAAAAGTTTAATGTCATACAAAACAAGTCAATTCGTAACTACATGTCCATACCTATTAGTAATAAAAAAAAGCATAAATTATTATAATGCAACTTTATTAATATATATCTAATTATAAAATATAGAACAATTATGTTTTTTTCAAATAAAACGAAGCATGTTTCTTTTTATTCTAAAAAGTATTATAAATCTCATAAATAAATATATATAATTTAAATCATATCAGTGTGATAGACAATAGTTAATATTACAAGTGTATGATTAAAATAAAAATTGTTATGTATTATTTAAATGTAGGTTTATCGTTACCATTACCACTATATTCGACCGGAAGATCTGAACAATGTTCAGCTGGGCTGTAATCATCTAAAAAAATAAAAACAGTTTGAGTTAAATCAGTTTTTTTATATTCAATATAATTATAGAACCAATATTATTAATATTTTAGGAATATTTTAATTAAATATAAAACATTATGTTATGTATCATATTCATATATTGTAACTTGCTGTTTAATAATTGTTACATTTAGTAAGACTTTTAGTCAAATAATCAGCCACATGATCTGAAATAATATTATCTTTATTTATTGTAACATTATTAGTGCATTTTTTTTTATTTAGATGATTATTATGCATGAATTAGGTAAGTATAAATGTTTTGCATTTTAAACATTTATTTAATGGAAAAACAATATTTTTAATTATCATAGAACATGGACAATAATTAGGTACTTACTCCCGATCTTCAAAGAACCTTTTTTAATCCCTAAGAAATGTATACAAGTAATACAACATGAATACAATATAATTATGATATAATGTTGGTGTATATATTAATTTCCTTATAAAATTATGTATATAAAATAATTATTTGATGTCGCTTATGCAAATAATCTAAATGTCATACTATCGTATTATAACGATACATTTTTAATGATATGATATTATGATTATTGTGTATTTTAAATTTTAATAACCTATATAAGTATCTTATTTGCACTGTGTACATTATTGTAGGTATATTCAAAGAGAATACTATAAATAATAAATGTGTACCAACGGAAGTCGATCCAGACAAAGAGTTTAGACTTTAGGCTTGAAATTTATCAAAACTATCATTAAGGGGTGATGGATGATCTTAGAAATTAGAATATTATCAGTTGTGAGTTAGTAGATTACTACAATCATTAAGATTATAATTTTCTTAGAATAATTATATTATTTAAATAGTAAGTCTATTTCAAAACTGTTTTGTTGTATTACAAATTGGTGTAAGCTTTTCTGTATCAAATTCCACACCTGAACAATTATTTTCAAAGCTCACAATGCCGTCGTAAAATTAAGATTAAGATCCACTTTGTTGCAAACTCATCTCGAAGGTTCTATACTTATATCATATGAAGCACCAAAAAAGTGTTTATAGAAGTTTGAAAACGATAATTCAGCGACAACTTACCTAGTAGAAAATACTCAAAGCCTATTTTCGTATTACTTGTCTACTCATTATTTCCTCATAACTTCATAATTGAAGAAAAAGGAATTGAAGGCAAGTATCCACTGAACATCGATCAGCTTATAACTGATCCCCAGACTGTAAAGATCAAGAATAATAGTTGAACGGCAGTATCTACTCGATACCTAAATGAGTGATAGGTAATCTAGTACTCCGAGAATAGAGACACGTTTACCTACCGGTGAACTTGAGAGTTCACCCTGTTGAGTGAGTGATTCACCCATATAACTGGATAAGAAATGAAGTGTTTCCTCAAGATTGAGACCATCTTTGGTAAGGTTAGGGTTAGGTCTTTGGATCAAGACGGTACTTTAATAAGGTAATTTTTCAATCACAACTGTCTGCAAAATAGGACAATATTTTTCGATTTTCTCAATAGTTATTCAATGCAACAGGAAAAAACATCAACAAACTACGAAAAATCACTAAAAATGGGATTTTAGTTTCTAACGCTTTGTTTATCACCATAGAAATGAATAAAAAAAATAATAGTACCTATTATAATATAAATTCAACTTGCAGGATATAATAAATGATAACAATATCCAGACTGACAATCCGTCTCCGCTCAGAATCGTTGTTCTTATACAATTATATCATATAATTGAATTCAAGTTTAATACAATCCTTCATACATTGACCCACATGTAACTTACTGTACAGCAAAGCGACATCTACTCACCCGCTTTATTTTATATTGGATACACTTATAGAACCAATATTATTAATACTTTAGGAATATTTGAATTAAATATAAAATATTTTATTATGTGTCAGATTTGTATATTGTAACATTAGTTTAATAATATTTACCACGATCTTTCATAAATTTTTTATCTTTCACTGAAATAATATTCATTAGCTTTATTTATTGTGACTGTATTGGGGAAAATTTTTTATATTTAGATGAACATAGTAAATAGTAATACATATTATACATAAATTAGGTATTAACATTTTATAATTTAAACAATTATTTTAGGCAAAAACAATATTTTCAATCATCATAAAATATCGAAACAATTTATTACTTACTTTCAACTTTCTGCAAAGCATATCCTAAGCAATTTATACAAGTAATACAGCATTAATACAATATATAATATAATGTTTTATGGTGTATCTATTATTTTCCTTATAAGATTATGTATTTAAAATAATTATTTGATGTCGACGGTGAAACAATGAACCAGACAACCATTAGGCAACCACAAAATACGACCCGGCTAAACAACTGCGCACACAACGAATATAAAGACCAAATATATACAGGAACAGTAACAGTCTTATTCGAGACTTACCCGAATATATCCCTATTCAGTGATACCACCTATTGGTACTCTCTGTGCATATTAAATATGCACTAATTGATATTACATTTTACGTATTGTAAATAGCGTCAAATTAAATAACTGGCTGATGACATAGGGATAAAAACCCGTGCTGACCACCTAATAGGGCATTGACAGCTGGAACAAATCCTCCTAAGGATGTGTGAGGGATAAGCTCCCTTTTAAAGTTAATGGAATAAATTAGATTTGAGTAGTAATATTTTAACATTATTTTGTTAGTGTCGTCCAGCCATCAATGATTGCTAGTTGCTAATTAACGGCACTGTATACCCATGTAGTATTTAAAATATTTTATCATCTTGTTTGTACAGTATAATCTATATACCGGATGATTCTTTTATCATTGAACACTCATTATTTCAAAAAGTGTTGATGTTTTTGAAAATATTTTTTTACATAGTTTCAAGTCACTTATAAAACAACGTTTTTCTTAAAAAATTATATTTTTAAATAATTTTTATCCTTATAATTTTATAAGTTTTTTACTGTTTTGAATGGCAACATTGGGTTTTAATTTTATATTCCAAAGCAGAATATTTTTATTAGTATTTTGATACATGAATAATCGAATCTGGGGCTAGTAGTTTATGAGCTATAAATATTCTAAGTTTAGATGAGCAGTGGAGTGGTACAGGGTTACCCCGCGAAATGTTTGTCCACTTAGCCACTCATCTAAACTTTGAATATTTATAACTCATAAACTACTC
>NC_042495.1:17352561-17359978 GCF_005508785.2 Acyrthosiphon pisum | reverse complement strand
CTTGAAACTATGTAAACACATATTCTCAAAAAACATGTAGACTTTTTTAAATAATGAGTGTTCAATGATAAAAGAATCAACCCGGTGTATAAAAATGGAGACAGAATGTATAACAATTCATCAATTGAGAACGGCTGGTCCGATTTGGCTCAAATTTTTTTTAAGATGTTCGTAACTGCCAGGAGAAGGTTTTTACGAAATAAAATTTTAGGAAAATCCACAGGAAATCTCAAATCTGTGTGTCAAAAATACAACAGTGGCTGTTGTGCATTATATTATATTGGTTGCTATTGTTTAATCGGGCATGTTTGTTGATTTCATATAATATAAAAATGAATCGCAGAATGTGTTGCTAAGCGCAATAATTCTACTGTACGTGTGTTGTGACTGAACTCCTCCTAAATGGTTAGACTGATTTGAATGAATTTTTTTGTACGCGTTTGTATTTATTCATCTGATTTCAGTACGGTTAGGTTAGGTTAGGATTTTGTATTAATTGATTATATCAATCCACCATAGGTAGAATACGACAAACTTGGTATAACTTTGATACTTTAGAGTTAAATCATACACTAACGTACATACAGCACGGGGTCCGCGATCTACCGCCGGTAGATTACCTACCTGATAATGTACTGCTGCGAATCAGAATTTTTATTCCGGGCAACGGAAAAGTTAAGATTAATTTTGAAACCATACACCGAATATTAAATAACGAATTGAACAAAGTTTGAGTTACATATAGTTGGTACACTTAATGGGCAACGTAGTGCACGTGTTCAGCTAGTATATTATAATATATGATTCAATATTAAAATTATTGAAATATACAATTAATATTGGTATTCAAATTATGTAAACACACGTGCGTATACAATGTCGGTTTCTAGTAGATACTTATGCAGTTATGATATACTTGTACAACACTTTTACTATCGCTTTCTATATTGTATACGAATACAGGATGACCTCAACTATGAATATATATATAGGGCCTTTGGAGTATGTAATACTCACTTACACGGGCACCGTCGTACAGTGCGTATACGGTGTGTGTGTGTACTGTCACGTTAAATTGCCGAGTTGTACGTTATTATATATTATACTTATACATAATCATATTATTGTCGTGTTATTATTCATTTATACTAATACTAAAGTCATTAGTCCGTCAAGCTTCACTTTCAACAAAAATAAAATATTATAAAAATCAAATGTATACTAACTTAATTGTCCAACAATATCTCGCCAAGCTGTTGCATTTTTATAGCGCCCTAAATTATAACAATGGTACATTGGTTATTATACAAATTATCGATTTCATCCGATTGCAAAGGATTTAAGAATAGTTGAGTATATGAGTGTATGTCACTTATACTATAATATGTGCTGCCTTATAAGGTCCGCATACACTGCAGTGGTGTCAGTGGTGGCGACCTTAAATTGATGCAGGACACATTTCACTAACACCGCCGCCATTCAGTGTGTTGGGACCTTTAGAAGGTGAACTATGTTGGTAAAAAAATTAAGAAAGAAGAAACTACAGTTAACATTAATTATATTTTATACTTATTAAGTATAAATCACAAATCTACTATTTAGGATAGTTACATTTAATAAGCCAATACAAGTTATTAGCCGATAACTTCATGACATGTTTCTTGCACTGTGATGAAATCGAGGTCCTTTCCAATGCCCCCCCCCCCCCCACTTTTAAATTTGAACTTCTGACTACGCTAAACGTTTGTCCATCTTTTTGCAGAAATCTACATCAAGTCCCATCGTTTGTGCACAAAAACTGAAATCTTTATGCCAAAAACAAAATAGGGATGCCATTAACACGGGACAGCCTCTTTCTTGAAATTTTAAATATTTTTCATATTAATAAAATATGTCGTTTAGATACCTAAAAGGTTTAATAGGATTTTATTAATGTCATGTTAACATATAAACATATAGAAATAGTAGGACAGTACTACGACAGGTGTACGTAGGTACATAAATTAACATACATCCCAACCTCAGCATCGTTAAAACAAATTATGTTTAATTTTAAAACTAAATAAGTATATAATTAGGTATAGGTAATACAAATATAATAATTAAAGATAAAAATCATATTACCTCATCGACAACAAATTAATTCGAAAAATGAGATACCTAAACTATTTAAGAAACGTACGATATCCCAGCACCCCTATAAGAACAGTCAGAATGTTTTTTTTTTGATCCCATAATTAATTAATACTAGATTTCTTTGAATTTGTACGCTTGTTTTCAAAATTATAGTTTAAAATATAGTTTTTTTTTGGATGTCACTTGATATGCGAGCAACATCATTGAGACAGTAAATAATTGTGATCCCAGATGTACTTTCCATCAATTATCCATTCTGTGTGTTTTGAATCAAAAACTAAAACTCGTGTGGGCTTAAAAAAGACACTTAGGACCAGGGCTTTGCAACGGAATCATTTTTTCGGGTTTCGGGTTTCGGACGTTGAAAGAAAATTCGGGTTATTGAATTCGGGTGTTACGGGTTAATACACTTTTCTGGTTACGATTAAATGCAAATTTATTAGGGTTGATTATGGTTAATTCGGGTGTTAAAAAAAACCAAATGTTGTATATCAATTAACATGAGATTTTCAATGCAAATTTGATATAGTAATCTGATTTTATATTTAAACTAAACATAATGAAAAAAATTAAAAATTAAAATTAAATATTAATACTTATTAGTTATTAGTTTATTACTTATCACTTAGTACTTTCGATACGTTCTTTCTCTCTCAGTTTAACTTAGACGTCGCTCAGTGGACTCCACCGTGGAGTCTGCAACCTTGTATCCAGTACTACATAGTACATACCTCTCCTCACTTGTAGTGTGAGTAGTGTTACGGTTCGCCCGTACTGTTTATTGTGTTCAAGCTACTCACACAGTAAGATTTGGAGAGGACTCCCTCAGCACATTGTGCGACGTAGACAGTGGTACGGTTCGTCCTAAGCAGCGCTACGTCGTACAACCGGGCTTGCTGACCCACCAACGTTATTAATCGTGATATACACCCGCGTCGCCGCCGTCTCGGATATTGTGTTAGCCGGCCGCCCGGAAATACCG
The DNA here is from genome assembly GCF_005508785.2 of Acyrthosiphon pisum. NCBI lineage: Eukaryota > Metazoa > Arthropoda > Insecta > Hemiptera > Aphididae > Acyrthosiphon > Acyrthosiphon pisum. The sequence continues at coordinate 17,356,860 of NC_042495.1, read as the reverse complement.
CCGCCGCCACGGGAACGTCGAGACCAGCAGCCCGCATTACCACTACAGTTCGTCGTTGTCGTCATTTAACACGGCCGCCGACACACATACACACTCATCGCGGATCAAGTACCTACTGACAATTCACCCACGAATATAATTATTGGTCAATAATTCCTAATACAATCTCCGTTGTCACCTGTACACTATCTCAATGGTGGGCAAGTTAATGAAAATAATTAACTGTGGAAAGTTAAGTTAACTCAATTTAATTACCTTCAGTTAAGTTAAAAGTTAACAAAAAAATAAAATTTAACTAGGTAGTTAAGTTAAAAGTTAAGATGGAAAATAAAATCAACTTAACTCAGTTAAAAAAAAAATAATTATTTTTTTTTAGGTCATAATATTCATAATTCATCAATTGCCCTAGTATTTTGATTTGTACGGACATTTAGCAAGACGCTTAGCACCGTGCAAACATAAAACTTAAAATTATTATTATATTTCATTGTTAGCAGAAACTTATAAGTTATGGGTTAACTTATAAACTTTAAATTAGGTATACTAAATAAATTATACTAAACTTGTTAGAGTCTAGAGAAGATATTAATTATTAGTAGTAGTATACATTTTACTGCAAGTCTTCTATCTTAGTTAGACTTATTATATTTAGTACCATAATAGTCTATTATTAAAATAAAATCAATGAATAATGATAATAGTATAATACCTACCAAAAATTGTTTCCATACTTATTTCGATGATGTTATTTTCTAATCTCATACGTTTGCTTGTATTTATAACGAATACAGCAATATAAATTATAATTTATAAATATCTCGGACGACTTTATGTTTTGTCCATTGGAATTATTGTCGTATTTACCATAAATTAGTGTATTATGATATTGATATAATGATTTCCATTTTAAGACTATGATATTTAGTTTTAAACCTGTTTTTAGGAATTGGAGAGTTAGGGCCAGTTGCACCGTCTACGGTTAAACTTCGATTAAGCTTAATCAAGATAAAACAAAAATTGGATTATTCAATACTGAGTAGATCATTAAATAATAGAATTCGTGAAAATAGCCAGTCAATACAATGAGTATACTAATTATTACTCTTTACTGTAGTACCTATAGAATAATATAAATACATTTTAATATAATTTGATTATTATGAATTGATGATATTATATTATTAGAAAAATAAATTACCAAAATTGAATGAATAAGTTTTGTCTCTTGGTTCCACACGTCATGATAAAAAAAATTTTAATTAACTTAACTGTACAATAATGATAATTAACTTTAAAAGTTAAGTTAAGACAATACAAAATTTAACTGAATAAGTTAATAAGTTTAAAAAAAATTAACTTTTTAACAAGTTAATGCCCACCTTTGCACTATCTCCACGCTACTGATCAATGAAGCAGTGATACACCGAGGACGGAATAATAGCCCGGTCATCTTCAACTACTGTCAATTATTTGTCAACCCCGCAGTAGATCAATGACAGGCAGACACCGTGAGTCATCAAACATACTGATTATTATAAAACATTTTAAATATATGTGACTTGAAGAATAATTGTTAATAATATAAAAAGAAATTATTGTAAACTTAAATTATTAAATTGTTTACGTGAGAATAAAAGCATCATTCAAATATAAATCCACCAGTGTTGCGTATTCTTACATAAGTTATGATAACTAGTTATTGTATTCTTCGTTCAGTTGAAATTAGTCTTAGACTTTAGTTTTTCTTTATATGTTTTTATGATGTTTATTAAAGTTAGTTCGCAAGTCATTATAATTTTTAAGGGCACATCTCTTTCAAAGAAGGAAATTTGTTTGCACCGCCAACAAGGCGTAGGGCCTGCCAAGTGCAGGAAACCTGATAAACAGCATATATGAGCCTAAATTGAAAGAGATACGCAATCCGCAAAAACAGTCCACCAAGTGAATATTTTAGAATATCAGTGGAAAAATATTAAAAACACATATGCACATTTTTTTTCTATAAGCATTTTAAATTTGAATTTTGAATTTTGACAAAATTTATAAAATGTTCAACTTTTATATCTAATGATTGACTATTTAAAAGAAGGTCCCACGTAAATAGGTTATAATATAAGTAACTTATATATTATATAAATTATTTAATTCACAATTATATCATCAAATATACTTAGTAATATCATAGGCTAACTGACCGTTTTCGCTCAGAATCGTTTTTCTTATACGATGATATTATATCATTGTAATCAATGTAATACCATCTACCACAGTGACCCACTTATAATTTACTGTACAGCATAGTGACAACCCATGTTGCAAATACTACTATGTATAAGCAAGGCTGGGCATTAACGAGTTAAAAAGTTAAAGTTAAGTTAAAAAGTTAAGTTAGGTACTTAACTAGTTACTTTTTTTTTAAGAAGTAACTTCTATCTTAACGAATTACTTTTTTTGTAAAGTAACTTATAACTTAACTCGTTAATTCATTTTATAATCACGTTAAATTATATACTTTTATAATTAATTTGATTATTAATATTTAGTTCATAGTTGGTAATAACAAAGTAAAATTTAAAAGTTTTACCATCACTTTGGAAAACTTTTAGGTAAAAAAATAAAATATACAAATAATTTAATTATTTTGTTGGATTTCATAATATATAAGTACTTACAACAAAATACATTTTTTTAAGATATAAAGACCTACATTATAATATTATGTTATTTGTAGATCTTTAACATGAGGTGTAAATGGTGTAATTATAAGTTTTATATGAAAAAAAAAATTATTTTTAATTAAGTTAAGTTACTTATTTTTTCCAACTAACTTGTAACTTTAACAAGTTAAATAAAAAAGGAAAGTAACTATTAACTTTAAACTTAACTTACATTTTTCCAAATTAACTTAACTTAACGAGTTAAAAAAAAATAGTTAACTTGCCCAGCCTTGTGTATAAGACCACACGCAGTTCAGAATGTGTCCGGTACATTATTATTCATACGAAAAGATAATGTAACAGGTATAAGAAAAGATTTCATTTGGTATATATAAAAACAAGGCTACACGTAGCAAGGATGTACCTTTTCCCTGTATCAATGCACCTATATAAGAATTAAGAGGGACCCTAACGAAAGGCTCATCACTCTATAGTTGGCAGGTTACATGTTAACGGTATCCATGCTGATTATTTATGACTTAAATTGTACAAGTTCAATAATTTGAAACTATTCTTAATTGATTTGTGTTTTATATTTTATAAACTTATATTATAATCAATTGTTCGATTTCGAAACCTATCAACAGTGTCTCTCATGCAGTTCACAACACCTACTTGCCCACTTTTTTATAATGAATATAGATTTTTTTTTATTAAATATCTTTATTTTTTTTTTTCTGTTTCAACCGACGGCGTCGCGGGGACAGTTTTCGCAATACTTTCGCGATAAAATTCTATACTTAATAAATAAAATCTATATATAATAAGAAATCTATATTTGATAGAAAATGTTTAAGTATACCTTTATATATGTTACGGGCAAAGTAGGAAACCTGGGCATTGTTATACAATGTCCGGGCACTGTGTACAATGCTCGAACATTTTGGGCAATGTAAGAATGACCGTTTTAATACTCAATTTTTTCATACATTGACCGGGCAGCGTACGCACTATACGCGATGACGGCTGCCGATAATACGAACTGATCCGTAATTTCAACGACAAAGTGATCACATAGTTACATCACATAATTGCAAACAGTATAGGTTATCTAGATAATATTTAATTATCTAATCATAAAACCCCTACCTATTCGAAATCGAATGATTATATTTTCACGACGTAGTCTGCCATTACTACTGTATTATTATATTATAATACAAATCGGTGTAAATGCAAAAAAAAAATGGTCAACTTTGTAACTCAAATTATAATAGTTGTGTATGTGTGTACAAATAAAGTAATATAATGGTATCTCACGTGCTTAAGATAATTTTTTAGTAGTAATTTAGTAATTAAGTAAATAATATAATTCATCTTGTTCATGTCAAACCACCTTTGGATAAAAATATGAATTTTTCTGTTAAGAGGTTCCATACTTGATAATAGATTTAAAAAATATTAAAAGGCACCTAATATCTGAAGCGTCTATTTCAAGTTCTTATATGATTATTAAAAAAATGTTTTATTTATTTTTAATATATTCAATATTGTATAGTGCACAAATCTAAATGGGCACTGTATAAAATGCCCGGACAATGTTAACTTATTCCAACTTTGCCCTCGAAAACGGGGCATTGTG
>NC_042495.1:17345979-17352413 GCF_005508785.2 Acyrthosiphon pisum | reverse complement strand
TCTCTGCCGTCGAAAAACAGGCTTTGTACACAGTGACCGTGCACTGTGCACAATGCCCAATTTTCTACTTTGCCCGTAACAGTTATATATTTATTTTGTTATAAACTTATTTAGTTTTAACAATGCTGAGGTTTTTAATATGTTTATTATCATTAATTTTTAAAGTGGGGATCTATTAAAATGGACTTCTAAAATCGTTGGTTTTTCAATATTTTTATCGTATAAATATTTAAGGTACACAAAATATGTAGTATATTATAACGCCATTAAGTACAAACAGTGAATTCGAAATTCTATAAAAAATAGTTTTGATATCCAAAGATCTAAATTAAATACTTGCCAGGAGATGTTTGCTCCATGAAACGTTGTTCAACCATTTGGTCTATAATGATATTTTAAATAACAATGAATATCAATTGTAATATTAATATAATGATAAACTGATATATAGGTATTATATATAATATATAAATATTATATATAGGTATTATATATAATATATAAATATTATGAATTTAATTTGTATACAAATATGAAATTAAACGAGTATATAATAAAAAAGTTAAATTAGTTATAGGAACCTACAATATTATACCTACATTCCAGACTTCCTTACAGTTATTATTACATTTCATAATTTTCGCTAATAGGTAGGTTATAAATATTAATTTATTTAGATACATAATATTAAGTTTATTGTAACCAACAATAAAATCTATGATTTAACCGCATATAAAACATTTTAAAATGTTTATTGAAGTGTAACTATAATAATGGAATCCAAACGTAAAAACTATAAGAACCTAACATCTCATTTGAGCTTATTTTATTGATATTTCAACTGAATTCCAAGACACTGTATCACATTAATATTAAAATGGAACACGCTGTATATCAACATGTGTAATGTATAGATATGTTGTATAGTAAAATATAATAATTATACTTACTGAGACAATCTTCTTGAGCTTGATTCAAAATAATATTTATGAAAAGTAAAATAATATGTAATTTTTAAATAATTATGATGTTTTGAAATGGTTGACTTTGAACAGTACTTAAACGTAAAGCCCGATTCCAAACGTATGATAACATGGGTAGGTACCTACTTAAGTTTGTGTTTATCGGAATCAATTTCGTGATGTTAGTTTTAGCATAAGATTGAATTGACCTGAGTAATTTAATTTAAATACAACACTATTATCTTAATAATACGCAACTTATACGATCTTATTTATATTCAGATATTCCAATAATTAAGCAAGTTATGAGCATTTTACATGATTATAACTAATTCAAAAATTCAATTTCTAATGGACAAGATAGGTACCTAGATAATATTCTGACCTAAAATCTATTACGATGAGTAAATTAAAGTTGACAATAAAAAATCGGCTGAAGTTTCTAACATGCTTGTACGACAAGGAACTATGACTGAGGAACTCTTTATAGCTTAATGTATTTTGTAAAGTAAAATATTATAATACTTATACTGATACAATATCATACAATATCTGATACACATATTATATTTTCATATGAAATACTAAATATTCACTAAAATAATTTTATTTTTCAAAAATGATAAGGTTGCATAACATTTTCCCATGCCGAAAAACATAAAACTATCAAATAATTTAACGTAAATCTCATTTAATTTTGAATACTCATATTATGTTCTATTTTTTTTTTACCATGTAAAAAAACTTTATTACACAAATTAAGTGAATCATAATATAGGTGCTTCTTAATTTTACGCAATAAAATACAAATAGTATTATTATAGTATAATCGTATTCTATTAAATTATTTTATTTATATTTTTTGACAGTCATTCTATGAATTTTTATGAAAATTATGCATTTTCTTCCTATAATTCTCCATAAATATTAATCTGTGACTTATCGTGTAAAGTAAAAAAAATATATATATATATAAGTACTCACGTCCAGGGCATACTATATAACTAATACAACTTAACATAAAAATAATAGTTATCATATTAATTTTTCTGACCATATTTGTATTCATAATACTAACATCATAGAATACAATTGAAAGAATATTATAAAATGTTGTAGGTATATTTTTATTGTGTCTTTATATTTTAAAGTGTTACTGAGCAAATACAAAACGAAACAAGTGTTTCCATAAACTATTGAATAAACAACCTATTCTCGAATATAGTAATGAATAATGTTTGATTTGTGTGTAGGTATATTATATTCTACCTATATTTACTAAATAAATACATTTTATTTTTTTTTTCAAAATTAGTCGATATGAGTATCAAACTTTATGTATAGGTATACGGGTATTCATTATATTTATATAACATACGCAGTACGCACAGGCATTTTAACATTTGGTTGAAACTACAAAAGAAAAATGTAAGAAACACTTACAATTTGCCAAGTTTAATGTGTTAATTATGCACCGTAGGGAATCTCTTGGTGGGGCCCCAATAAGGTTCTAATTAACGATATCATGTCGATGAAAATATATGAATTCCGTGTCACCATTTGTTAAAAAAAATAAAATAATATATTGATGTAACTCTAAAAAAAAAATAACTCGACAAAATTCGTCAAAATCATGAAATTTCCCTAGATAATATTTTAAGTTCTGATTAATATATTGATTTTGGAATGATGTTTTTCGTGTGGGTATCTATCATCATCATTCGGAACAGTAAATTTGCATATATTTTCTACTTCTTTTTTTTTGGTAGGAAAATTAATCTACTTGGTACTTTTGGAGATCAAAAGTCAAAGATCTTTCGACAATATGCAGTGCATAAAAAATTTTGATTTTGATTTTGATTTCGATATAACTTACAGGTTTTCAAGTTTTTTCGATTTTAATTTAAAGTGTTCAATGAGAAATGTCAATATGATGATTTGATGAACATTTCAAGCAACTACCTTCAGTTATTCGTTTTTGGGTTACCAAACCTCAGTTTATTTGACATAATATTATGTAATATACCAGATACCTAAATTTACCTGTATTTAACACAGTTTAAATAGGCAACTCCTGCTCCGATATACTATACACACACAGTCGTGCAGACATATTTTTTTTTTACTTAGCTCGCGCCACGACCGTGGCTCTGAATAAAATAACAATATAAAATATCTAAACTGACAAACCATCTCCGCTCAGAATCGTTTTTCGTATACAATGATATGATATCATTGAAATCAAATTTAATACAATCCATAGTACAGTGACGCACTTGTAACCTACTGTACAGCAAAGCGACACCCACTTACCCGCTTTCTTAATAGTTATTATTTTTTTTAAATACTTAAAGTTCAAATTTCGACAAAATGTAGGTATCATATTGAAGATTTACAGATAATTTTCAGTAAAAAACTTAAGAAATATTTAATTTTTATTTTGTATAGTTAAGGATTAAATATTAAAGTTCCACTTAATCGTTTTTCATATACAATGATATTAATATATTGTTTTATGTATATTATATGGGCGAGACACTTTTCGACCAAAAACGTACCCTTCCCTTTTCGGCCGATTCACTTTTCGACCAAAAAATTATTATTAAATAATAATTATAAGCCTTTATGTAGAAAAAATTATTTTTGTTAGTTATTTTTAAATATATTAGTAGGCAACAAATAAATAATGATAATAATTTCATAGAAGTCTTTATGTTATACATATAAAAAAATATTAAAAAATATATAAGTTGTATAAAATACGAAAATGTATAAATGAACACGTAATAATATTTATAAAAATAATTTTTTTGTCAATAAAATATAGAAAACTATGATAATAATTACAATTCCTGTCATAATTAATTTTTTTTACTCACTTTTGTTAGCACTGTTTAAGTTAGGTTGCTGGTTCACTACTTTTTAAAGTAGTTGTTTGAAACCAACTTAACAAAATCATTGTGTAGTATATTAAACTTTTTTTCCCATTCTTTTAAATCTATATTACTATTATTTAAATAAAATTAATTTTGCATACGCTGTGCCAGGTTTACGAACGCCGTCAATTGATCGTCTGTTTCATCCCCCGTCACAGCTGGTGGCTCCAATTATGAGAGTATTATTGTAATATTCTCGTCGTTGGGGCTGGTCAGAGTGATATTCTGATAGCCGTTAACTACGAGTATATTATGATTTTGCAGGAAGCAAGACCACTTGTGTTGATGATGAAGATGTTGACAGGGTAGTTTATAAATAAATGTAGACAGATGAAAAAATACTTTGTAGTTTCTTTAAATGTTCTTCAGTAATTTTGTCTAAGTCCAAATGACCAGATACTACACAGAGTGACATGAATGTGCTTGTTGTGCTCTGGAGTAGACACGTCTGAATGCAGGCTGTTTCAGGCTCCCTTTTATATTCGGGTCCCTGCTCCCCCTGCCTATCGATACGCTATCTTGTCTCTAACGGATGTGGTCTGTGTGACCATCGACTCAACCCACGCACTTGCAACATTCCTAATCTATTCTGCGTATTTGCCATAATGTACTGCTAGTTAATTTATTATCTACAAATTCGATTATACTAAATCATTCTACTTTTTTATATCATATATTTTCCATATATCGATATTGCGAAATATCACTTCCGTCTATTCTACACGATTTGTAAAGTAGTACTAATCTGTTGCGGTATTATTATTTAAATATCGTTCCCAAATAATTGATTAATTGTAAATTTGTTTATCCTTTTGTTTTGGTTACTATACTCCCCATGGCTATTTAATAATTTATGTTTCGTACAATAGAAAGGGTGAACTAGATCGTTTGACGTACAATGCCGAATATGTACCTAATTGAAATTATTTTAAATGTTGCGTAGTAACTCGCTTACTACATTATTGTGGCTATTCTCACCGGTTTGACATTGTTTTGTTCAAATAGCGGTTGGCCTATTGCCCGGTAAAATAAGAATGGTATATCTGAAACTAACTGGTTGTTCGGACAGCAGAACTCCTCCGTCAACCCCCTACAAAGACCCGCCATTTTCAGTTGCATATGGTTAAGAGTATAGAGACCATCCAGTCCACCATACTGCCACTTAAGCACTGAATCGAATGAATGGCGTTCCTTGTAGACGAACGGTTCCACCCCCACGTACCTGTACAAATCTCGCTCTTTTATATACTAGTCCACTCGTTTTAATGTCACCACCACAGATATAAAATACTAGATAGCTAACTTGTCTACATTAGGATAATCGATGTTGAAGTCATCCACCATATGCGTGTTGGTCAATGTTTACATAATTATCATATCAGTACTGTATGATAACATGATATTATTCGCACAGAATAAAATTTTTTTATAAAATATTAAAAAAATATAAAAAATATATATTTCTATTGCAATGGTTTTTAATGACAACACATAATATTATTCTTATTCAATATTCCATCGTCAGATATAAAAGTATTTTGACCATCAGATTGTCATCATGTCTTATTGATAAGATAATTATGTAAACATTGACCTACACGCATATGGTGGATAACTTCAATGTTCGATGTCTTGTTAGCTATCTAGTATTTTATATCTGTGGTCACCACCAACAATCGACCCCCCGCTCACTCGACCAAAGTCAACTCGAACACCGGTTCTAACCGTTTGTACATGTTCATCCCTAGAATAATTGTATTAATTGCATTAATAACTCTACTTTTTTATTTTTACACACAATAGGTACTTTATTTGCAAGCTTCATTACTTAATCAGTGGCGGTTTTTCCGGGGAGGCAAGGGAGGCAGTGCCTCCCTTGAAAATAAGATAAAATACATGGTTAATATTATTTAAATTATAAAATGTTGTGTGTTTATATTTTCAAATATAGACACTATTATAAAAGGGAAATAAATAAAATATATATTTAAATTATGTATTGAAGGGACTATGATGGCCGTGATGCCCATAAATAAGAGACTGGCCAGTCCCCGTGCGCAACAGGCGAATATTATATTAATATTGTACTGATATACTGTATTACTACATAGTACGGCTGCCCCTCCATGCGTCCCGTATCGGCGGCGGCTACCAACTTTCTCATGAGGCAACTGCCGCCGCCGTTATCGATGCGTTACATGTGTACAAAAATATACACACACAGACCACGATTAAAGATATAATGGTTGCCCGACGGGCTATGTCACAAGCGATATCACATGGCAATGGAAATCACTTTCAGAATCAGCTGTGGAACTAACTTAGTGCGTTCTCTATCCGTGATAAACCATTAATAATAAAAATATAAATATAATATAAATTTATATTTTAATTTTTAATTGTGATTATTATTTTTATAATTTTAAAAATAATTAATTCATGCACATTTTTTAAGTATTTTTACATTATAATAGGTATTGTGTCTTACAAAGAAAATAATGAAGTGTTGTTTATCTTTTCTGCTCTATAAAGATTT
>NC_042495.1:17342790-17345621 GCF_005508785.2 Acyrthosiphon pisum | reverse complement strand
TCATTATAGATTATACACTTTATTGCACGTTATCACTAATAAGTTATTATCAATAGCAATGGTATAATAGCAATAAAATATTATATTTATTTTTCATACTATATTACTATGATTTAAATTGTATTATTGTATTTTCTGTGTGATAGATATTGTGAGTGTAAGCGCCGAATTACATAGTTAATAATTTCTAGTTAGGTATTTTAATTATAAGAAATAATGAAAATTAAAATCTTCTGACAGATTTTTAATGAAAAAATATGGTTTTTAAACAAAATAAATGAGTTTTGAGAATTGGGGGATTTGCGCTAACATGTCTTGATGGGTACAATATTGTTGCCTCCTCAAAAATTTAACGGCAGAACCGCTACTGTACTTAATATTTATCTTAACAACTATTATTACTATAACATGTTATCCTATTTCCCATATACATGCATGTTATCTTATATATTACAACTTTATTTAATCCTAATTATTTTAATGACTTTTGTACCTATACATTTTACAATAATAGCAAATAACCGGTATACCAAAAAACCGTCACCAAACGGCAAACAATACTACGGTTTTTCGGTAAGCACCGGTATTACGGTTTTCCGGTATGCACCGGTATTACGGTATACCGTTGCAGCGGTATTTATGCAAAAACCGGTATACCGGTTTTGACGGTATACCGAAAAAACCGTCAACCCTAAGGTAGGTAAAAATATTTATTTAATATTTTAAAGAATAATTATGAAGTAGTAAACTGGGAAACAATTAATATAAATTGCCATAGTAATAATTCTGTTTTTCAATGCAATTGGAAGAGCAGAAATTTAAAATCTATAAATAAAATTAAAAACTATACATCCTATTATGAACATAATATATTGAATTATATTCTTAAGAAGTTGCCCACAATATATTATTCTATTCATTAATGATTAATGATTATCTTCAATTTACCTTTGTCATCGGGCATGCATTGTCAATGCTTCAAAATAGAATTGTAGTACCTATATATTTTGAAGGCAGGAAATAAGCTGTGTTGCATTAATTATAGACCTATTTCTTTATCACTTAGCAGCGACCTTCTCAGTAATTTTCGTGGTGGGGGGGGGAGGTTGTGGATAATTTCTAGAAATATATGTAAGGGGGCTATTAGTGCACAAAAAACGACCAACGAGGAGAGGGGGTTACACCAGACTACCAGTAACTATCATACATCACAGTTCAACATACAAAAAGACGTTGGTGCCATGGTCTCTTGGACATTTATCTATCCAAAAATGTATAACCTTAATTCAACCAAGTCATTAATAACTTCTATTGGTAGCAATAGAAGGATTTTAGCAATGGAAGTCTTCCATTTCAATTATCTTTTTTGTCAAATGAATTATTAACACAGTGTAAATACAACTCTATATAATATAATATAATGACAATTTATCTCCATCAATGCAGTGCAAACCGATCTTGTGACCATACCCAGTGTTGGGGAAGTTACTTATTTTGGGTAATTAAATTACATTACTAATTACTAATCAAAATTGTAACTAAATTATTTTTAAGTTACTTTTTTTTCATCTTGTCAAGTTACATTACTTTTGAGTTTTAAAAGTAACTCAATTACAATAGAAGTTACTTTTTTTTCATATCACTGGAGCTTAATAACTATTTTGTCTATACACAAACTATATAATGACAATCGACAATATGAAATGATATGAGCCGGCTGCAGGCGACCGCGGTGAAACAACACAGAGTAAAGATAACAATTCCATTCTAAAAATAACATTTTATCGTCAAATAGTCAATAGCTATAATAACAAAAGTATTTTAGTATCACAAGTTCAGAAAATTCTACTTATAAATTATAATAATTAGGTATATGATATATTTTAATATTTACACTCATTATCAATACCTACGTTCTAGAAATGTATTAATCCAAAAAAAAAGTAACGAGTAATTTAGTGAAAATTACTACAAAAAAGTAACTTAAATTACATATAAATTACTTACAATAAAATGTAATTAAATTACCATAAAATTACTTAAAAAGTAATTTCGTTACAGTAACTTGGAACTTAAGTTAAGTTACTCCCCAACACTGACCATACCTTCCAATGTACCCCAAGGTGGTCATCTTAGTCTCTTTTTTTTCATTTTATTTATGGACTCTCTCAATGATTGTTTATCCTTTATTAAAGTTCTCTTATTTTCTGATGACATTAAACTATACCTAATAATAAGCTCTCCCTCTGATTGTCGTTTCTTAAAATCCAACCTTGGTACATTTTCAGATTGTGTAAGCCGTATTAATCTTACACTTAACATAGATAAACACCACGTAATGTCCTTCTCACGAAGCAATTCACCTTTCCACCACTCCTACTTCCTTAATGATTCTAAAAAAATGCATTTAAATAGTGAAAAAAAACCCCCAAAAAGCATTTCATTTATATAAAAAAACAAAAATTACTAAAACATTAAATTGATGTAAGTGGATTTAAGTAGTTTGTATAAATAAAAAATGAACTACCAATGTACAAATACGATAAATCAACTTACTGTAACAAATACTTTATCGATAACACCAACTATCTATTAATTATCTATCTATCTTAGTTATCTATTAACGAACTTTATTTGTCTAATCCCAAAGCCAAATTTATTTTAGTAGGTGATTTTAATTTGCCCTCATTAGGCTGGTCGCTTTATTCTTTGCCATTAATGTGCAACTCACAAATTGATTCTTATTTTGTTAGCATGTTATCGCACTACAACTTTAATCAATTTAACTTAGTGCGTAACCACAACAATGTCATTCTGTGATTTAGCCTTAT
>NC_042495.1:17340714-17341514 GCF_005508785.2 Acyrthosiphon pisum | reverse complement strand
GAATCTGTTCAAAATAATTTTCTACGTTTCATTTCTTTTAAATTTAATATATACAGGCCTCCCCACGGTCCTTATAATAACGTATTACATTATCTATATCTTTTACCACTTAACGAACGTCGAATACACCTACTTTCCAAATTTCTTAATAAATTATTATTAGGCGCTATTGATTGTCCGGAATTGTTATCATTGATTAATTTAAAAATAAATAACCTTAATACCAGAGATCCGAAACCATTTTACCCTCAATTTTCAAATAAAAATTATTTTTTAAATTCCCCCGCTAATCTCCTCATGGTAGCTGGTAACACTTATCCCTTTGATTTTATATAACTTATTGTCCATTATCTTTATTATATACCCTATCGCACTTTATAGTTTTCTTATTATATTCATTTAAATACTATTAGTTTTATGTATAATTTCTTTTATGTATTTTTTTTTTTTTTTTTCATCTTGTTTACTAATTTGTTAATATCTTATATTCTTATGTGCAAATATTCGAAATTGTAATAGGACTTACGTCCGTATATTTAAATAAAAATAAAAAAAAAATAAAAAAAAATATCTTATATATCCCAATACAACTAATTTTGTTAGGAATGTATGCGAATTTTTATCAAGCCGAAGACAGAGAACCGACAATGTGGTTCTTTTGAAACTGAGAAAATTCCTACATTAATCCGTTATTCTAATCATTGGAAGTTTCTAAAAAATATATAACATATTCATGAAAAAACCGAAAATACTATAATTCAAATAAGATCAAGAGATCAAGATATCAAGATCAAGCCACT
>NC_042495.1:17339527-17340664 GCF_005508785.2 Acyrthosiphon pisum | reverse complement strand
TAGTAATTTCGTATAGGTATATTTATTAGTCAACTATATTTTAAAAACCATCTACAATGAATTCCTATTATAACAAACTAATTTTTTTAAAACTTCCTTTCAATTTATGAAGAATAATTTATTATATGAAACTTTTTATATTTATCCATACAATTTGATATATACCATATTATTATCATAACACTAAAACTAAGTAGGTACTAAATTAATTAGTTATAGGAAAAGGCAAAAATATGATCTTCATTAAGGAACTTGAAAATTAAATATATATATTATAATAATATAATATTATATACATTATATAGGTACCTAGGTAAGCTTCTTTTTATTTTTTATATTAAATGATTTTTTTGTGTAACATTAATGTATTTTTCAATACAATTTCGACATATTTATTCTTCAATTTTGATATATTTTCATTCGTTTTTTTCGGGACTTTTTCCTAGTGTGGGACTTTTTTTTGCGATTACCATTTTTATATGTTCACATTATTTATGACACACTGTATAACAATTATTTTTGTTTGAATTTAGTAGGAGAAATAAAGCTGTTAAGGCTTTATTGGGAGGAATGGTGGAGATTTTGGGTGAGACGTGTATATTATTATAATATTAAACACGGTGTAACAGACCGACACGTAATGTATGGTGAGTATGCGGGTTGATGACCTGCTTCGACGGGCAAGGGACGCGTCTGGCGGACCGGTTGCTGGTGTCCTTTGTAGGGACGATTGTTCAATGACCCGTTACACGACCTAATATCCCTCGATGAATTGATATGGGTTTGTGTACAGGTGTTGATTTAAGTGGGACTGTAAGTGAGTGTACGCATGTGTGTGTGTGTTGAGCAGTTATAAATTTGTATTTTCTTGAAGGAAGTGTGCATGAAATCGTCCTACTACTGTATTATACCTACCTAATGTTGTTCAGATAGTCTATATTATAGATGTATATATATATATATTCGATCACTGACCTTATGCGACGGTTTTTGGAGTGATTCTCTGCATCTGGTTTATGTTCCTCCGGGGTGGTGTTCGATGGTCGATATCACGGCGACATATATGTATTTTGATTCGTAAGGCTTATAAATATTATGTGTGTGACGTTCCTTTCTAGAACCTCGTTGTATGTGGTA
>NC_042495.1:17333516-17337029 GCF_005508785.2 Acyrthosiphon pisum | reverse complement strand
AAAAGTAGATGTGTTATTTATACATAATAAGTATAAAATATAATTAATGTCAACTTTAGTTTCTTCTTCTAAAGGTCCCTAAACATTTTAAAGGTCCCCACACACTGAATGGCGGTGATGGTGGTAAAATGTGTCCTGCAGCTATTTAACGTCACCACCACCGGCACCACTGCAGTGTGTGTGGACTTAAGAAAGCACATACAATAATAAAAGTGTCATGCACTCATACTTCAACTGTTCTTAATAGCCTTTACAATCGTCTGAAATCGATAATTTTTACAATAACCAATGTACTATTGTTATAATTTAGGGCACTATAAAAATGCAACAGGTTGGCGAGATAGTGTTTTAAAATTGAGTTAGTATACATTTGTTTTTATGATATTTTATTTTAATATAATCATATATTATACTGTGCAAACAAGTTGATAAAATATTTTAAATACTACATAGGTATGCATTGCCGTTAATTAGCAACTAGCATTCATTGATGACAGGACGACACTAACAAGAAAATGTTAAAATATTACTATCCCAATCTCATTTATTCCATTAACTTTAAAGGGAAGC
Source organism: Acyrthosiphon pisum (assembly GCF_005508785.2). Lineage (NCBI taxonomy): Eukaryota > Metazoa > Arthropoda > Insecta > Hemiptera > Aphididae > Acyrthosiphon > Acyrthosiphon pisum. The sequence goes on along the minus strand of NC_042495.1, from coordinate 17,336,459 downwards.
TTATCCCTGATACATCCTTGTCGTTTAAAAAACTAATTTATTTAAAATTATATTTCGTTAAAATAATGTCAATATATTATTTTGTTACCTAATAGTTATGGTGCAGTAGGGTTTGTTCCAGCTGTCGAGGCTCTATTAGGTGGTCAGCACGGGGTTTTATCCCTATGTCGTCGCGGTCAGTTATTTAATTTGACGCTATTTAAAATACGTGGAATATAATATTAATTTGTGCATATTTAATATGCACTTCAGAGAGTACCAAGGTGGTATCACTGAATAGGGATATATATTTGGGTAAGTCTCGAATAAGACTGTTACTGTTCCTGTATATATTTAGTTTTTATATTTATTGCGTGTGCAGTTGTGTTTCCGGGTCGTATTTTGTATTATTTTTTATATTGTATTCTTCGTTCAGTTGAAATTAGTCTTAAACCTTAGTTTTTCTTTACATGTTTTTATGATGTTTATTAAAGTTAGTTCGCAAGTCATTATAGTTTTTAAGGGCACATCTCTTTCAAAGAAGGAAATTTGTTTGCACCGTCAACAAGGCGTAGGGCCTGCCAAGTGCAGGAAAATGATAAATAGCATATATGAGCCTAAAGTTAAAGTGATACGCAATCCGCAAAAACAGTCCAACGAGTGAATATTTTGTTCTTATTGAATATTTTTACATTAGCTTCGAGGGAAATTTATATGATTCCATTACGGTTTTAACTTAATTTCGTTAAAAATTACTGGGTTGGATATATTGGGAACATGCGATGATTGGCAGTGGGCGAATGACTCTTCCATTGAGTCACTTATCGGCCTGGCTAATATAAAACTGTTGTCCCATTAATTTTACTGCTCCAAACTTTTTTTTCCACATAACCCGTAACCTATAGTTGTTTCTATATACAATTTAGTTTTATTAATCGACCAATATTGTGAAATTTAATGTCATACAATACAATACAATTCGTAATTACATGTCCATAGTTCCATACGTATTAATAATAAAAAAAAGCATAAATTATTATAATGCAACTTTATTAATTTATATCTAATTATAAAATATAGAACAATTATGTTTTTTCAAATAAAACAAAGCATGTTTTTTTTTTATTCTAATAAGTATTATAATTCTCATAAATAAATATATATAATTTAAATCATATCAGTGTGATGGACAAAAGCAAATTACAAGTATATAATTAATACAAAATATTATTATGTATTATTCAAAAGTAGGTTTATCGTTACCGTTACCACTATATGCGACCGGAACACCTGAACAATGATCAGCTGGACTGTATGGATCTATAAAACAAAAACAGTTTGAGTTAAATCAGTTTTTTTTTTTATTCGATATAATTATAGAACCAATATTAATAATACTTTAGGAATATTTTAATTAAATATAAATAATTATGGTACGTATCAGATTCATAATGCAGTTTAATATTTATTACTTATAATAAGACTTTTATCCAAATAATCAACCACATGATCTGAAATAATATGCATTATCTTTATTTATTGTGACTTAATTAGCGATTTTTTTTTTTAGTTGATTATTATGCATGAATTAGGTAAGTATAATTTTTTTTATATTTTAAACATTTATTTAATGGAAAAACAATATTTTCAATTATCATAGAACATTGACAACAATTCGGTACTTACTTCCGATCTTCAAAGAACCTTTAATCCATAAGAAATTTATTTTAAGTAATATAACAAGAATACAATATAATATGATATGTTTTATGGAGTGTATCTATATTATTTTCCTTATAATATGATGCATATAAAATAATTATTTGATGTCGATTAGCACTAATGAAAAAATCTAAATGTCACGTTATCATCATACTATAACGATACACTTTTAATGATATGAAAATTGTGTTTTTTAAATTTTAATAACCTATATAATTATCGTATTTTCACTGTGCACATTATTGTAGGTATATTCAAAACGAATACTATAAATTGTAAATGTGTACCAACGGAAGTCGATCCAAACAAAGAGTTTAGACTTTAGGCTTGAAATTTACCAAAATTATCATTAAGGGGTGATGGGTGATATTAGAAATTAGAATATTATCAGTTTTGAGTTAGTAGGTGAGTACAATCGTTAATATTATAATTTTCTTAGAATAATATTATTGAAATTGTAAGTCTATTTCCAAACTGTTTTGTTGTATTACAAATCGGTGTAAGTTTTTCTGTATGAAATTCCACACTTTAACAATTATTGTCAAAGCTCATAATGTTGTTGGAAAATTAAGATTAAGATCCACTGTGTTGCAAACTCATCTCGAAGGTTCTGTGCTTAAATCATGTGAAACACCAAAAAAGCGTTTATAGAAGTTTGAAAACGATAATTCAGCGACAACATACCTAGTAGAAAATACTAAAATCTTATTTTCACATTACTTTTCTTCACATTTTTCATCATAACTTCATAATTGAAGAAAAAGGAATTGAAAGCAAGTAGACATCCACTGAATATCGATCAGCTAAGAAGTGCTCCCCAGACTGCGAAGATCAAGAATAATAGTTGAACGGCAGTGTCTACTCGATACCTAATGATAGCATGCGTACCTACCGGTGAACTTGGGAGTTCTCCCTGTTGAGTGGGTGATTCACCCACAAAACTGGGTAAGCAATAAAGTGTTTTCTTAAGATTGAGACCATCTTTGGTCAGTGACTTAAAAAAGCCCGAGAAGTCAACGATAATTAATCTGCTGTTCATTGAGCTAGTTCCAACGGCAAACACCGTAAGTAATTCTCAGGTAACTACAGCAAATATGACAACTTTTGAACCAATGATCCAGCCAACGAAATACCACAAAATACGACAACAAAACTACTAAGCACACAATTAATATAATTAGGATGTTTTTTTAGATTCTGAGCGGAGCGAGGAAGCTAGTGGTTTTACAAAGGTGTTTTTTG
>NC_042495.1:17331955-17333416 GCF_005508785.2 Acyrthosiphon pisum | reverse complement strand
TTTACTAGTTAAAAGATACTTCAACCTGTTTCGCTGTAAAACTTTTAACAGTGCTTTTGTCCCATTAATGTGCATTAGGATAGCCTTTTGGAAAATCTGTAGGCCAATTTTTCCAATACTCCTAATTTTCAAAAATGTATCATACATTTTATCGAGTAGTAGATTTTGTTCTTCTATATTATTACCATATGGTTGTTTATATGGTGTACGGTTATCATTTGGATGAGATACATTCACTAGGTCAAACCAATTATTAACTAATTCAATAAAATTAGCTACATTTTCAATTAATTTTGTATCTTCTTTGAGTTTGTTGTGACAGTGCAGAAGTGCTGTTGAAGTTGTGTGGGACAATAATTGTGAAGCTAATCTAACTTTTTGTCGTTGAGGGCCTTCACAAGTTAAATGATCGGCAGACAGTTTGTGACAAATACTGAGCTCAGTTGATGTTGTATTGATTAAAGATTCAAGTGGTTTTTTATTTATAATTTGATCGTTATACTGAAATCCAGTATCTAACAGCCAGTTTCTAATAAGTTTTAAAATATGAGGTGCATCAGGTACATATATTATTTCTCTTCCATTTGGAATAGAAAATACAGGATTTTCATAAGAAATGTCCAAGGCTCTCCACAAACCAACATTACCTCCACCACAGTCACTTACACAGCAAATTGTTTTAAAACCAATTTGATCAAGCTTTTCAATAATATTAAAAAGAATCTCTTTAGTCATTTTTTTATCAAAGTCTATGTAAATAGGTTGTTTCCATGGTGACGCCACGCCTCTTGCCATAACCACTTGCATTTGAGAATGAGGGCCCACAACTTCATCTCGAAGAACATCATATTCCATGGTATTTGAAATTTTAACTTCATCAAACATTAAAACTGTTAATCTTTCATAGTCCTGCAAGCCATCTCCATTCAATTTCATTATATTAAGAACATCTTCAAGAACACCATTTCTCATATTAATGCTTTTAGCCCATCGTTGAAGAGATGACAATCCTATAATAATAAAATATTTATTAAAATGTGTAAGAAATCATTTAGTTCTTTTAATTATAATTATTCAGAATTTGGAATGAAGTAGATAATAAATTATTTTAAGATATTTGTGAACAAATTATAAATTATAAATTAAATTTATTACATAAATTATTTAATATTATTTACCAGGGAGTGGATATTTCAGTTCATCCTTGACATAAACATAGGCACGTTTACTAAAATATCTAAGTGAAAAGGCCTTTGAAATTTCATCCCTTGTCCAGTGAACACGTTGTTTTTTCTTCATAATCAAGTCCAACTGATTTTTGGAGAATATTGATGACAAATATTTTCTGGCTTGTATATTAATGTCTTGGGTTTATTTTTGATATAATTGTATTTGTCTTGCATTTTTTTTTCTGTATTTTTAAAGTAAATTTGTCACTTTACATTTTTCTCTAAATCCTTG
>NC_042495.1:17327523-17330227 GCF_005508785.2 Acyrthosiphon pisum | reverse complement strand
CAATTTGTGGTAAGTTTACTAGTTGGTAGTTTCTATAATTAAATAAATAATACAATATGTCATTAAGTTTAAACTTATTTTTGATTTCAGTTTAATCATTTATACATCTACAATTGTTGTTTAAATGCTTAGTCTATGGTTCGCTGGTACTACTGGATAATAAATGCCTAGCTACAATCAAGTGACATAGCACTACATATTACTAAATATTACTAACAACTAAGATGTTTCTGTCAGTTATTGAAGAGTTTTGTTTGTTTTGGTATTTCACTTTGGCAAATAGATAGTCCAAGATTATCTATATTTAACACAAACATACTTAGACATATAATTTGATCTCACTTTTTAATTCATAAAAAAAAAAGTGAACATACAATGATTATACACATAATATATTATGATTCCAAATTGGAATTTAAATAAGCCATAGTGAAATCTACTATCACATACAATTTGGAAGATCCTCTATGTTAAAATGATATTCATACCGATATTTCCAATTGCATTTCAAAATACCAATATTTTGGTAACAGTGAAAAATAAATTAACGCTTCACATATCGGATTAAAATATGACTAAAAAATAAATTAAGTAAGTATACATTTAAATTGTAATATTATTTAATTATTATATTGACAAAAAAATTTTGTAGGTAATCAAGTTAATTGCAAAGGAGTGGAAAAAAATCTATTTGGACTAACTGCACAATACAAATGAAATTTATTGAAAACTAAAAATTGTACTAGTGTTAACGTTTTGTAATTTGCATGATATTTTATAATTAATTTAAATGAGGTGACAACATCAATCATTACAACTTAAAAGATAAATGTATATTGTTGTGTTTAATACATATGCCTACAAAACATGTGTAAATTGTGTAAATCAAATAAAGATTTAAAAAAAAAAATAGTAAGTAGGTAGGTATGTGATTAATTATACATATTATATAAATTACTACTAATGTGTATATTCTTCGGACAATGGTGGAGTCTGTATTATTGGCTTTAAAAATCTTGTAGGAATTGATTCCTGCTAAATCGAGAAGGCGGAAAAATACTACCATTGGCCACCTACGAGTATTTCTCGACGTGGAACATCTGGCACACATCAAATCAACCGTGTCTACTCCACCTTTAGTAGCGTTGTAATCCATTATTTGGTTTGGTTTACCTGTACCTTCATCAGTGAAATTATCATCGTGCATTGAAGACAATACAAGTACAACTTTTTTCTTTTTCGTCACCATAGATACTAGCGTCATGTCTGGTTGGGCACCGAATTGATGTGTACCAGGTTCCAAATTTCTATGCTGAACAATAAATTCGGGAGGTATTTCTTTTTTGTTTTTTTTTATGGTGCCCATAAAAGTTAATCCGTTTTTTAGTAAGTTTTCAGCTAATGGATAACTGCTAAACCAGTTGTCGGTTGTAACGTTTCGCTTTGATTTTTGAATAGGTTCAGTTAGTCTGGTAACTATATCATAGGGCTTGTTCGATGTCGCAAAAGGGCCCGTGTCTTGCTTTCCACAGTAAATTTCTAAATTATACGTATAAAACGTTCGGGCATCGCACAGTGCATACATCTTTAGTCCATATTTCGCCGGTTTTTTGTCCATGTATTTGAATGAATCCACAGCGGCCTCGGAAAGCGACTAACATTTCATCAATAGTGGTGAATTCGCCGGGAGAATATGACTGTTGGGAGTTAATTACAAAGCAATTCAATAGGTCTCGTATTGGGGCCAATTTATCATTTTTTACCCGATCTGTCCTTGTACTTATATCATCGAAACGTATGCACCTCATAAGAAATCTGAAGCGCCTCTCACTGAAATTGGCACGTAAAATCATAAGACCGGTTCCATTTGAGGTAAACAATTCACTCAAATTTGTTCTATTAGCCCTCTTACGGCAATCAAAAATAAGGCCCCGAAAACAGCTTGTATTTCTTTTTTATTTGTCAATCTAAAATTACGGTCCCTACTATTAGGGTTTGCAAGTTTTCTCCATTGAATGTAAGTATTTGTGTGTGAAACTATTTTATCGACTATATCCAGAGAAAAAAATTGTGAAAAACATTCAATTTCTGTTTTACATTGACGAGCAGCTCCTTTTGGGCCGGGAAAAATCTTGATTATATTTTTTGATTTCGTTTTTGAAATACTTGCTACTGGTTCGTTAGCCCACAAAGTCTCACCATCTTTACCAATAAAAAAACGAAAATTCTCACCTACACTTTCTTCAATTTCATCTGCAGTGGACGGTGAATCTAATTCCTCTTCAGAATCACTGTCATGATCCGAGTTTTCAATTACCTCTGGCTCGAAATCAGGATCATCATCATGATCTGAGCCATAGTCATCAAGTACATCATATTCATTATCCTCATCTTCCAATTCTTGAATAATCCTTTCAATGTCTTCTGGTCTGTTATAGTATTCATTACGCTGTCGATGATACCTGGTAGGTACAAACAATAAACATAATAATATAGTACCTACATAATAATAATAATAATAATAAAATTATAAAATAATAATAAAAAATAAATAATAATTAATTATAATAAAAATAATAATAATAATAATAATAATAATAATAATAATAGTCATAATAAAATTATAAAATAACACTTACATATTAATATATTATCGATGTCAGGCGCAGGTTGAAATAGACACACCCCCCTTAACCAATTCATA
>NC_042495.1:17324580-17326490 GCF_005508785.2 Acyrthosiphon pisum | reverse complement strand
GATCGCCCCCGGACATTGTTGAATGTATTTCATGTATAGGTGCTTACATATTTTATTATAATATTATATTACAAAAATTAAAAATACAGTGCATATTTTTTCTTAATGGAAATGGATAATGGTTATCAAAAACCTGTTGTCAATTAATAAAACATCCATAACATCTATAACGGACTATAAAGATAGGCTCTGTAACAGACAGTGTGACATCGATTGTTAAAATTGAATATAACGTTCTGTTGTTACAATTGTGGATGGACAAGGACAACCGTGGTTGATGGATGTTCTCTATATCTGTGGTATGTGGAATGTGCTACAATTAAGACTGATAAGAGTCAAAAGATTAGAGATATCTGTACACTGTCGTTTATGTACAAATTTTTGTATAAGAACCTATGATTTGAGTTCAAATTTCGCCCCCCCCCCCCTGGAAGAAGAGCTGAATACGCCCCTGGTGTCCAACCTTTTTGACTCGCGATCCAATGTTTTTGTAACAATATTTTCACGACTCGTGTCACCTTTTTAAGCCATGAAAGAAAAAAACTTTAGCTTTGCGTAATATCCCGTGCATAAGTGTGCATATTGTTTAATTCATTCATAACTTATTCGAATTCATAATTTATAACTTATTTTAGATTCTGAGTGGAACGATGAATGTATTGATTTTACAATGATGTGTGTTTTTTTATTTTTATTTTTTTTGTGTCTGTGTACACGATAAGTAGTCGAAATAATGCTACGATTTTCATCTTCAGTATCTTGTTCGATCAGAAAGTGAATATCGTTGGGAAGGTCAAAATTTAAATTTCCCAGTAGTTTTCAAAAGCGCCGGGAAAAACAAAAGAAAAATTAAGGAAAAACGGGAATTTTTACGCAAAATCGATTTTTCACAAAATTGAATTTGGTTTTTGGTGTAACTTTAAAAGAAATGACCGTAGATACATGAAATTTTGACTGAATGTTTATCTTAGCATCTTCTATTCACCATATATCTGCGAACTACTAAACTATGCATAAATACAAACAAACAATAATAAAAAAATTAGCAAGGTATTAGGAATTCAACCGGTGTCGCTACCAAATCATGGGTCGCGTAATCCATAAAAATGGAACGTGACAAGTCTTTTTTGTTTTAAAAAAAAATAAGTTTATTATAAAATTATAAATTATGGATTCGAATAAGTTATGAATGAATTGAAGAACCATATTTTACAATAGATATAATGATAGTTAAAATGTCTACTAAAATCGATAAATTGAGCTTACTTGTGATTCCAATATTAAACAAATGTTTATTGAAACTTTTTTGGAAATGTTTTTGGCACATTTATACATGGGAAGTTACGCAAAACTAGCAGCTTAGTCTTTTTTCTTTTATGGCCTACAAACGCGACACGAGTCGTGAAAATATTGTTACAAAAACAGTGGATCACGAGTCAAAAAGGTTAAATATTACTAGTCAAAACAATAGATAGGATGAAAAAATTTTTATATTAAAAAATGTAAATTTACTAGGTATTCATTAGGTTTATCGTTGACAAAACACTTTAAATCCACTCCAAATTTTAATAAAAATTATTTTTTACATAATATTATATTTCAGATTCTGAGTGGAACAATGAATGTATTGATTTTACAATGTGTGTGTGTTTTTTTTTTTTATATATATTTTTTTTGTGTCTGTGTACACGATAAGTAGTCGAAATAATGCTACGATTTTCAACTTCAGTATCTTGTTCGATCAGAAAGTGAATATCGTTGGTGCATTGGGAAGGTCAAAATTTAATTTTTCCCGGTAGTTTTCAAAAGCGCCCGGGAAAAACAAAACAAAAATTAAGGAAAAACGGGAATTTTTACGCAAAATCTGTTTCGAGAAATCAATTTTGGTTTTGGTCTAACTTTAAACAAAT
>NC_042495.1:17307498-17309409 GCF_005508785.2 Acyrthosiphon pisum | reverse complement strand
TTGCAATATCATCTATTACATAGCTGTTGTATCTAAAAAAAAATATAAAAAATATAGGTAATTTATTTTGTTATATAGAATACTTTTTTTTGTTTCATAATTACTTGGTTTTAAGACGATTCACGATATCCATTAGATCACTTTTGATCAGCATTGATGGATCGGCTTCTTCACCTTTAGAATGTATCCAATTGACAATATCTGCCTTTTTCCAATTCATTGTTGGAACTCTTTCCGATTTTACCGAATGTTACGGTGCATTATCCATCATGACAACCGCATTATCCTTGAGCAATGGCAATATTTCTTCGAACCATTCTTTAAACGTCTGCCCATTCATTTCATCATGGTAATCGGATGTATTTTTCTTTGACTCGAAACATAATAGTCCACCACGTACGAAACCATCAACAGACCCAATGTGAAGTACAATTAGACGTTTACCTTTCCCGGTAGGATTTGGTGCGCCTGTAGATAAACCCTCCAGGAATGCCATTCTATGGGAGGTGACCGTCTGATCGACCCATACTTTGTTAGCGCAATCCCCTGTATTTATCCATGTTTCGTCTAAATAATAGATGGGTCTTCCTTCTTCCTGAAACCGACGAATTGATGATAAATAATTTCGGCACCAATTAACAAGGTCACGTCTATCCGTTAGTATACTGTTTCTCCTGCGTTTTGTAAACTTAAATTTTAAACTCTTAAGTATGATTCTTAAAGAAGTCTCTTTAAGGTTTGGCATGGTTTCGTCTTCATTTATTGCAATTAAAATCTTTTGCATTGTTGGAATTTCTCTGTTCAACCAAAATGAATGCACCTTTCTTCGAATTGCATTTTTGTCAAAGTCTTCTATTTTATCAACCACACCAGGTTTTTGCCTTTTTCGATTCGGCGATTTCACACATTTCGTAGTTTTGTACTCTGCTATAGTTTTACGCACTGTGTGGTACCCAATTCCAGTAGTCTTAGAAATATTTGTGATAATCTCACAAAACTTCATCCCACTGCCATTTTCTAAGATCGATTTATAGTGGTTGACAATCATTAATTTCTGGTTACTGCAAACAGGCTAAAAAATATTTACCATTATTAAAATATTGTTTTTCAGAATTATAATTCTATAATAAAAATTGGTAAACGGAAAAAAAAGATTCGGAAAAAAAGTCTCCGGTGAAAAAGTCCCACGGAAAAAAAGTCTCCCGTTGCAGTATAAATAAAGCGATATTTGGCGTAGGCTGAAATAGGAGAAATTAACCAGAGAAAAACAAAAGCTGGTAAAAAAATTGAAGTACGATTGAATATTTTATGTCAGCGTTTTGACGAAGACAAATCTGAAGATATTCCTAATTTTTTAAAGCAAATCGGTCAAAATAAAAGAAAAAGATCATTTTATTAGATTTTTTATTATTTTATGAGGGGCATATATCTGAATAAAAGCATTTTTATATTTTTTAATTAATATTATTATAAATGTATAAGATATTAAATTATTATATTATTTTGTACATATTTAATTTAGTTGTTTGTTAATTATCTTCAACAAAATATGTAACATGTAAGTAACCTATGGGCAATGTACCTATCTATATAAATTATAAATACCTATTTGATAAAAGACTTAATTTAAATCAAATATTAATTTGGAGACTTTTATTTCGGGGACTTTTTTCCTACAATCATAAAAACTAAACTAAATAAATTTAAAAAACAATTTTCACTTACTTTCCCCTAGGGATTCTTTTTCTTTGGTGTGACAAGCTGTGGAGATTCTTCATGTGAAGTATTCATATTTATTAAAATATTGCAAAATTAAGTCACAAAAATGTTTAAAGCAATAAAAAAATTTACAGCAGTGAACAGTGAACACGTATGTACGGACAGACGAACGAACACTACACACTGTGTACA
>NC_042495.1:17304072-17305384 GCF_005508785.2 Acyrthosiphon pisum | reverse complement strand
CCAGATCAAAGGAGCTGACAGCATATATAAGGGAGACAAGAGCACAGCCTGATCAGATGTACCTGGACCAGCAAGACCGAAGTCACCAGCCATTATACACCGCTACACCGCTAATACCACGAAATAGTTCTACATAATACTATATTTTGATTGTTCTAAATTATTAAAAAACATATTATTACTTTGAAATTAGTATTATTATTTCAAACTACAACATCGTTTGGATTCTGAAAGGGCTGCACGTAACACTGGCGCAGTTGGACTGGATTTCATTCAAAGAAGGCAACCATCAAAGGCTACAGTCAACAAGGAGGAATTGATCACTCTTCTAAGGCGACAACTCCGAGGAAGAACCAACAACAAACAAAAAACTACGCTGCAGTTCTATCAAAAACCATACATCATGTCATCAGCATCGAGGAACACCGCTTTATTGTAAGTGGATAATTATTTTTGAATTTGTTACATAGACGTATGCAACATAATTAAAACATAAGTAGGTACCTAATATTAAGTAGTCGAGTATAAGTATAATGGTGTAAAACGTATATTGAATTATTATTGAGGTTATTATATTGAAGTTATTATTGAGATTATTATTGAGGTTATTATTGAGGTTATTATATTGAAGTTATTATTGAGGATTATTATTGATGTTATTGAGTTATTGAATTTATAAAGGGTTATTGAATTATTATTGAATTATTATTGAAGTTTTATTAAAGGGCGTATTATTGAATTATTATTGAAGGGCGTGATATTATTGAGATTATTAAAAGGTATTATTGAATTATTGAATTATTTTTGAAGTTATTTTATTATTATTGTATTAAAAGGGCATTTATTGAATTATTATTATGAGTATTGAAAAAAAAACGTATTAAATGAGTGGTGAAGCAATTTATGGGCAAAAAAGGTACATCTTCCTTGAACGTAGCTAATTCATTGTACGACACCGGTGTAGGAAACGAATTAAACGAAACAAATAGGAATATTGAATTATTAAGCCCGATAAAAGCCCCAATCGAATTATTAAACCCGATAGACGCTACAGCCCCGTTATTTGCCCAAGCTCAATCTCAGATAGGAACTCAGTTAGAAGTTAATCCAGGGGGAAGCCCGATCGAGGAAAAATTACGTGTAAACACTCGTAGTAAGGTTACAGATAGTTTTGAATTTCAATCATTAGAATTTTCGAAAAAACAACGCTCTAGAAAAATGCCTGTAACTATAAAACCAGAAGATTCTTTTAAATTAATACCACTATGCACAGGCGTAGACGATATCTATCAATTCATAAATGCATGCGACA
>NC_042495.1:17296100-17304022 GCF_005508785.2 Acyrthosiphon pisum | reverse complement strand
CCATGGTCTACTGTATCGAAGGCCTTGTTAAAGTCAGTAAATATGGTATCTACTTGAGAACCAATTTCCAGATGTCCAAAATGTAAGAGGTAAATGCTAAACTACTGGTGACGGTGGATTTTCCGGGTCTGAAGCCGTGTTGATTGTTATGGATAATGTGGTGAGACTTCTTTTAATAGAACAGTAAATAATGGATTCGAAAAGTTTTGCAAGGTGGGGAAGAATCGAAATTGGCCTATAATTGGAAACGTCGGATGGGTCACCAGATTTCAGGATAGGGGTAATTGAGCATGTTTTCCAAACGGTTGGAAAGATTCCTTCACTTAAAGAGCGTCTAAAGAGAATGAATAGAGGAAAAACCAGTGAGTTTCGGCAGTTATAGAGCAATCTGGCAGAGATGTTATCAGGTCCATTTGAATGATTGTTTTTGAGCGATTGAAGAGCTATCTTCTGACCACAACCCCATTCTTCTGGAGACCTTATGTACTCCGGTATCATTGTCCCCACCAACTACTAACCGCTTCATCAACTGGACAAAATACAAAACAATCCTCTCCAACTTACCCAACCCAACTGCACGACCAACCAACAACAGTCAGTCAATTGATTCGGCAATTGACAGTCTAACCAAAAACGTACAACACGCGATCGAAGCTAGCGTATTTACCCCTTAACACAAAAACTCTTCCCTTTTACTACCCGACTACATAAAAGTCGAAATAACGGAGAAAAACCAATTACGCCGTCAATGGCAGAGAAACCGTGACACGACTATTAAGCGCCAACTTAACGCCAAAATCTTACTAATCAGAACTTTACTCGAAACCCACAAAACTGACCAGTGGGACATTTTTCTTAACTCACTTGACCATCAAGACGGTTCCATATACAAACTGAACAAATGTCTCCTCCACAAACGTCCAGCATCCCACCCACTTACTGGCCCCAACGGCCTAGTCTTTCAGGCCATCGACCGAATAGCCGACTCTCTCGAACTTCAATTCCGACCAAACCCTGGTCCCGACCTTCCTGAAATAACTGCACACTTCAACTCAATACAAAAAATTAAAATCACTAAATCCAACCTATTCACAACTCCTGGCACAATCCGAACAATCATAAACAACCTCTGCAAAAAGAAAGCCCCTGGCGAAGACCTCATCACCAACACTTCCCTTAAATTTCGAATAATCAAACCCTACCCTTTAATATGGATAGAACAACAACTTAATTAAATCTTCTTCTAAATTTCCATCCACTAGTAGAGGCAAAAGCCTGGAGTAGTTAACGGCTTAGCCATCCCTTCAAAGCAAAGCAAAGAGCAAATCATCCAACTCGTGCAACAATCCTACTCGTGTCTCAGCAGTATACAAACCACCAAGCCAATCATTGAACCCTATTGACCTGGATACATTAACGCAGGGATGTAAATGGTTCATCGTCACTGGTGATTTAAATGCGAAGCATCCTTCGACACAGTCGTTGTACAAACAACTCCGGTAGTATCCTCTACCATCACCTGTGGTGAAACACTTTGGAGACGCTGACAACCAACGACCAGCATCGAAAACATTTTCATTTGGACACCTCATTCGAGGGACACGTCACTGGACGACCAAGTCCAAGAATAATTATAAACTGTCATTCAGGACTATAGCATACAAATCAAGTCCCCCCCCCCCCCAAGTCACTCTATACCCGAACAGAGGTTATGGTTAAATTTCACTTGTTTGAGCGGGCCTGACTCAACCAACCTGTTCCACTCACGGTCCACCATTATTTAAGACATATTCCTTTCTTATTATAATAATATTTACTGAGTCCATATTCACCGGACCACTAAAATAGTTTGCGTCCGACGACATAAATCCATCCCCAATCGTGTGTAATACCGAATAACTTGTATAGAAATAAAAACTACTTATATACAGCTTAAAACCAACGTATTTATACTTATAATAAGCGGTGGCACTCTATTACAGCGTGTAACGTTTCCATTTGTTCAGACCAGAACCAAATAGATTAATACTAGCAATATACCTAATGTATTAATATACCTACAGATTCTTGGAAATATAGAAAATTAATCTTCGTTCTAGTTTAGAATTATTTTTTCAGTATTTATAATGATTTATTATTGAATTTAACACATATATTATCTATTAGACTAACCTACTCATATGTACATTATACATAATATAGCTACATACTACGTAGCGAGTTCCCATGTTTTATATTTGTATATCATATATAAAAAGGTAAATGTTGACATGCACTATCTGTATTTGGTGAATGTAAGTCTTATAAAGTATTCGAATACAAGTATTTAAATACTTTTTGAAGTATTTATATGGTATTTTAATAAAATAAAATGTGTGTTGAACATATTATATAATTTCATATAATGGAAACTAGTGTGTGTATATATATATAATATTATATATTTATATACAATATACAATGTATAAAAATCTAGTTTTTTTTTAAATAATAGTTTTAACATGCATTTGATAAAAGAGTAGAAAATAATAACCGGAAGAAACAACAGAAATTTACTTAAATCATGTTATTTTTAAATTTTAATGATTACTATTTCTATTATTCTAAATGTTTGACATATTTTAAGCATCATCCATACGATCGGAGTTAATAGTTACAGTTTAAGTGGACAAGCTTACTTAGTTGGATTAGCTTTACTAAATATTCATAGACACAGGGACATTGAAATAGATGAGGTCATTGATATGTTTGCTGCAACGGAAAAAAGAAACATAGACCTTATATTATAATTGCAATTTTGATTACCTATGGCTATGGGCTGTATTATATTCAAATTTAAACTTTTAAGCAATAAATAAGGTGCTTTTCTTGTGTTTAATTTATTTTGGATTATAATTTATAACTGAACAATTTTGAACCAGTGTCTAAAACCCTAACCAAATAAAAAAAAATAACTATTGTATTCAAATTTCCTTATATTTTAACAGCTGAGAGCTTTTCGTATTTTGCCTCCCCCTCCTGAAAAATTATCTCAAATATGCCACTGACTGCGGTATAATATCACGTGGATAGGTACTACTTACCAATATAGTTCTCCGGTGACTTTAATTCGCTGTCGCATCACCAACTCGGTTGCCTGGGCGAAAACTGGCGCGATCCGTCACTCGACTTTTGGTTCCGGCCCGCGGGCCTCACCCGTTCCCCAGATAAAGTTGCGCGGTGTGATTAATAATTAGAATACAGTAGAACTTCCATATAACGGTCACCGAAGGGACTGTAAGTAATGACCGCTATTTAGAGGTGCCCATCCTACAAGGGTAGGATAAAACTAGGATAACACTCCACGGGTCCAAAAAAATTGACCGTTACATAGAGGTGACAGTTAATGGAAGTTTTACTGTAATACTATTATATTATAACGTAGGTATGCCAGCCACACTATTCGGGCAATTAATCGTTAAAACGTTCCGATAACAACAAATAATAATAACCGACGGAACAAGCCACAATTTAATAAGAGACGCGTAGGTGGTAAGTTGTATATAATATAAATCCTCTTAAGTGCGAAGAGGTTTAGTAGAATTAAATTTCTGAGTTATCGGCTCATCGCGTTTAAACTATATATTTTATGATAGATATAAGAACCGTCTGTAAAAGCTATAAGCTTAAATCCGATTCTATAAATTCGCTTAATGAATTGAACAATTATTATTCAAGTTTAATGTCTTTCAAATTTCTAAAACCCTTATTGAAAATACGTTAATAGAAAAAATTCTGAAATCGGACTAAGTTATACCTTCAGATTCAATGAAAAATAAAAAAATACCTAATTCAGCATTACTTCGTCAAGTGACAACGCTTATATTAGTGTTTTTTAGTATCGAATTAGTCGTTTTTGTTACTATTTTTAAATGATATTATGATTATTATAATATTATTACAATATGTAATAACAGGTGTCACACCATTACAATATATTATTACGATAATAATAATACGCAAGTCTAAGGCAACTGTTACAGTGACGCCGAACCATACATTGTATTATATAATATAATATCGAATTATAACGAATTATTTTCGTCGTATTATAAAGGCAAAAGGCCGACATACTCTACTATACCCTGCTGTAAAACAGATCGTTCGTTTCGAAATTTCAATTGGAAATCGGCCATGGTCCTATCGTTCTTCTTCGCTCTCCAAAACGCGCCGAAAAGTATGGTAATTTCAAGTGAAAAATCAACTAAAAAAAAAGATAAAATTCCATATTGATTATTATTTTATGTATGTATATTTGTGTATATACAATCGAAATTCCTAAGATTTTAAGCGCTGTATATGCAGTGGCGTCCTTCTCAATAAATTGTTCCAGGTTTTACTGTTGTATTTAAAAAAATTAAATTAAATACCATTATCGACCGTATAATATTATATCGGTATATTTCGTTATTATTCAGGGGGTCAACTTGCAGAGTTACCATGGTTACCTGCAGTTACTAGATATTCTATGGGTATATGAAATTAATTCCTGACTATTATAATATATTAGAGAATTTCACATTATCTGAGCAATAAAAAATTTAGTTACGGAACAGTGAAAACGTATTTACTATGCTATACTTACTTATGGTCATGTTAAAGGTTTTTGGCGTTTTTCTGATAAAGTTGTCACCATCATCATCCAAAAATGTTTTTTTTCTTTTATTATCCATGTCAGAAGATATATAAGTGCCTTTGATAATTCCAAGATCAACCGCGGTTGTATTTTACTTATATAAATGCGACTAAATCAATTTAGATATTTATAAACGGATACAATAACGATTCTATTATTAAGATTTTACTGAATGGTAACTATTTGAATATTATATTGTACATAGAAACAAAGTGCCATGGCTGTCACCCAGGTTGCGTATTAGTGTTTTTTTCATTTTCAGCCATCAAAAATATAAACGGTTTTGATCGTATTTTTATTAATTTATTATTATTACACAGATAATTGTTTAAAATAAGTATCGTTATATTTAAACTACATGCAAGAATATCTGTAACTTACTTATTTACCCAATCGCATTTTTATTTATTTGCATTTTATCTACAATAAAACTTTCATTTAACTAACAATATTTTCTGTTTAACAAAATAATTTTGTGAAACATACCAAATTAGAACCATATTTATTTAATTCTATTTAACGAATTTCCATCAATAATACTACTTTTTTTGTTTCTTACGGAATGTTACGCTTTTTAGGCGTGTTCATCAAAGTTCTACATCTTAAGAAATATCCAGACCATCATTTTTTAGTAAAGTTGATAATTTATTTAAACAATTATTATGAGATACATTTAACTCTATAATTTTAAAGTTTTTAATTTATCACATAATATCATTGGCGCAAATTGGGGAGGCACCTGAACTCAACAGAAAAAGACCCGGTGAACTGACCAGGTGCACATATAAACCACCTCAACCACCCCACCTCCTACTCTAGATCATAGGGCTAAACCCCCCAAAACTCAAGAAAAGGACTATAAGTCCCTCCAACCATGCAAAAAAAAAAACTCTGTCAAGTCAAAAGTCGTCATCGTTACTATTACTGTTACTCGCGGACAGTACGATCCCGTGCACAATTCTTTGAAGCATCGCCATAAATTATCATACGATACAGCAGCTCACACCTCAACTATAGACCAACTTCTTCTGATCGTCACAAATCACTTCACGAAACAGCACATCACTTCAAAATACCCTAAAATACCTTGCATTACTACACCTCCACAGACCACGAGGCAAGTGCACCTGAAGGCCCTTATCGTTTATTGAAATAACAATTACAACAACATTTAGCAGAGGTGGGCCAGTTTCCAACTCGTTTGCTATTACAAACAATATATAATACAATTATAAACAATACAAAATAGGTGACTCTAATCTCCAAAGTTGCCTTCGGCTACATTCGAAAATTACTTAACTAAGGTGCGTTTTTTCGGCTAGCGGACTCTTGTTCAGCTGATTGGGCTTTCGGTGATGATCGGTGGCGTGTTTTGTCTGGCCGCTTGTTTCCTGGCAGCGCAGGCACCTGTCCTGACCCTGGCTTATGGTCCATTCTCGGGAATCCTACGGTCTCGCACGCCACGCACGGATCGACAGCTTCTGAATAATCCTTCATGGCGGAGTCTGTCGCAATCATCCTGATAACTTTTTAATTTTTATACATCTGTCATTCTTGCATATGATGTGGGATAGACTGGGTCATGACAATATTATTTTCGTAGGAAAGATGATTTGTGTGAAAATATACTATAAACTTTTAATCGAAGTATAACATCAAATAACGAGAAAAGTTTTTTATTATCTTATTGCAAAATTACAGTGCTCAGTTTAAATATTGCTAACCATGATTTTAAACTTAAAAAAATAAAATTTTAATAACGAATAAATTTATTTTGATAATTATTATTTGTATCTCTTTAAAATTCAATAAACGTGTTTAGAAATTGAGATAAATTTAAATTGGCAAATTTATATCATTTATTATTGCCATATAAAAATATTAATTAGATAATAAATATTGATATCTAAGCTTATTACTAATATTTACTTAAAATTCTATTTTTATAAAATTTGAAATTTATTTGATAAAAAAGTATTATCCTAATATGAACATAACTTGATTAAGATATAATATTTGTTAAATTATAGGTTGATATTATTTTTTGACCAAATTTGAATTTGAATCTGTGCCTTTGAGATTTAATTTAAGGCATATTATTCTATTGGTTTTTAATGTGATATTTTCACTCATAGAAATATGCATTATTATTATTATACTTGTGCCATATACTACTGCCATAAGTTATAACAGTGATAACTGTCAGAAACAGAAACACAGTGTGCCAGGAAAAAACTTTCACCCATTATTGCATATATTAAAAAAAATCATATTTAATTTTCTGCACCGACAATTTCCATTAAATATAAGACAGGATTCATTTTTTATTCAGAACGCGTTCTTGACATTTTCCATTGTAATATCAATTTTATTAATTTTCATTAAATTATAATAAATACATTTTCGACAATGAAATAACTTATGACAAAAATATGCATTGTATGTATTATAGTTGCATGATGTTTGTAATGTCCAAATTATCTGAAATTTCTGTAGTTGTGTGTTATTACTTATTATGTATTAATGAAAATTCATAATAATATTATTTATAAAAATATATATCATTAAATTACGAATGAATTAATGTGTTCAAATTTCAAATTTAATTCGGCATGGATATCGACTTGAAACTTTTTGTGACTCATTTATTAATTATTTACATACACACAAATGTGTGTTTGACTAACAAAAATGCGAAAAAAAATGTTTATATAGTTAAATAAGGGACACCCTAATATATATTGATAATATTATAATGATTGTTATTCGATTAACAGCTGTTAATAATTATATATATTTTGAGGTTATGTTTTTTTTTTTTTTTGCCTCATTCTGTGAAATGTTTTTCTCTTAACTTAATAAATGTGTGTTCGCTAAATAGTGTAATTACTTAATACTTTTCTTCAGGTTATGGGCCCAGAACGTTATTAATTACCTATTATAGTTATGTCTAAGCGAACTGAAGAGAAATACGGTATATGTCAATTTAATGGACAGAACTACAGCAACTGGAAGTTTCGGGTAGAAACTTTGCTAGAAGAATTCGGTGTTAAGGAATGTGTTGATAATACTCCTCCGTCAGATCCAGCAAAACTGTCAGCTTGGAATATTAATGACAAGAAGTGTATGTCATTATTGGTTCAATGTATAGCTGATACTCATTTAGAGTATGTTAGAGGTAAGGCATCAAAGGAAGCGTGGGATTGTCTTGGCAGCTACATTTGAAAAAAAGGAAATTCCTGGACAT
>NC_042495.1:17278876-17296050 GCF_005508785.2 Acyrthosiphon pisum | reverse complement strand
CCTTTACCAAATATACAGAAATACTAGATCAGTAAAAGAAACTATAGGTACATTAATAGAATCACCAAAAGAATATAATATAGTTTCAGAGATTGCAAGGCAATATAACTCCAGGTCAGGAATAAATTACCAACTAAAGAAGCAGTTTGGAAACGGTGAAATATTGCCACACAGTAAAGTGATAGGGGATACGCCCTATTACAAACAGGAAAACAGATTCATAATATTCTTAGTAACGAAAAATAAAGACCGACAGAAATCGACTTACGAAAACATGTACATATCGTTAATGAATTTGAAATTATTATGCGAAGAAAACAAGTTAACAAAACTAGCCATGAACAAACTAGGTGAACACGATGACTTAGAATGGGAAAAAATAAGATCAATGTTACGATACATATTTCGCAAAACCGGTATAGAGATAATCATATGCACAGGTATAGAATACACTGAAGAAGAAAAATTGATTATTTTAAAACAGTTTCACGATTCAAAACTAGGAGGCCATTTGGGTATAAACAAAACTGTCAAGCGCATCAAAAGCCAATTTATATGGAAAGGTATGAAGAGTGACGTAAAAAAATATATAAGAAATTGTACATCGTGTCAGGTTAACAAGGTTTCAAATCGACATATCAAACAACCAATGGCAATTACGTCAACAAGTTCGCAACCTTTTGAGAAGATATTCTTGGATATAGTAGGGCCTTTGCCAACAACACTGTCTAACAATATTTATATTCTAACTATGGAGGACGATTTAACACGTTACACTTTGGGAGTTCCATTTCCTGATCAAAAAGCGAACACGGTAGCAGAAGCCTTTGTTACACACTTTGTTTGTGTGCACGGTATACCGGGAACAATATTAACTGATCAAGGTACCAATTTCCTTAAGGTACGGTGTCCAATGCGCGACCGGTCGCGGCGACAGGTCGCGCTCTACCGATTATTCGCGTTTCCCATTGACTGGTGTCCTCGTCGGATCCCAAACGGCTCCCGTCTATTGTTCGCTTATTTCCAAACGGCTCCCGTCCAAAAAGGTCTAACGAACAGGTAAATTCCGAAACGGCTCCCGTCCAAAAAAAAAATGTCCAAATAGGTATAAATGTATAATTGGAAACTCTACAATAATTATTGGACATATGCACGCCTGTCTTCCAAAACAGCATACACTTCTGTTGTTGTATAGTATATGTATACAGTTCATGTGTATCATATTTATATATAAATATATAAAACGGAATATAAAGGAAAATATAGAATAGGTATATTGATAATGTCGAAAAAACCGAAACATTAAACTATAGCTAATTGGAAATATTGACAATATAATGTCGATAACAATTTTACTTTTACAATTTAATCAGATTTGCGATATGGCACACAATCGTATCAATTTGTACAGTTTGTTCAGATTTCAGTCTGTTCGCGATATTCACCGTCGTTGTGTGCGTTCATTTATTTTTATTATAACATATTTATTTCTAACATGTCTAGTGAAATGCGTGAAAAAAAATTGATAGAAAAGTTTTGGTTTTCTTTCCATAAAGAACTCGCTGATGACGTAGAGCGCTGGAAATGTACAACGCGTGGTTGTAAATCTTATTTTAAGCGAAATAGTATTGGAGAAATGTTTGATGAACATCTGGAACATAACCACTTACATTTAGATGACAATGTTATAAGGAGGAGGGAAATAAGTAGCAATTTAAAGCGTAAAGCTCAAGAAAATTTGCATGAAAAGCCAGCGAAACTTCTTCGAACTCAACTTGAACCGAACGATTTAAATGTGTTGACAACACAAGATGTCAACGCTATTCGCAAATCGGTATACTATGTTCGTTCGAAATCCTTACCAAAATTACCAAAATCAACAGAAGAAGCTCAAGATAGTTTAGACAAAATTAATATTACAACTTTGGCGGGTGAGAATTTTTTATTTTTTAACGATAAAGCGTCAAATATTGTTATTCTTACGTGTAACACCAATTTAAATATTCTTAAGGAAAACCGATGTATATATGTTGATGGCACATTCAAGTATTGTCCGAAATTTTTTTATCAAATGTTCACAGTTCATGTTTTACATAACGGATATTATCTTCCCCTTATTTACTGTTTTTTACCAGATAAAACCTCAGTAACCTACGGAAAAGCTTTTTCAGCATTGTGTGATCACTTAAATCCACAAGTTGTTTTCGTAGATTTTGAGGAAGCTATTCACATTGCATTGCGAAAAATGTGGCCATCGGTTAACATAAAAGGGTGTAGATTTCATCTGGGTCAAAGTTGGTGGCGGATGATTCAGTCAGTGGGACTTGCTTCAGAATTCAGAGACAAAGATTCTAGAATCGGAAGAGCGTTGAAATATTTATTTTGCCTTCCTTACTTACCACCGTCAGACGTCTTAGATTGTTTTACAGACGATTTAATGGCTATCAAACCTATAGATGATAAAATAGACAAAGTTTTCGACTATATTTTTGAAAATTACCTAACTTCAGATAGTCGTTTCCCTCCTAAAATGTGGGCTGAGTGTTCATCTGCTCTTTCTTTGACCACAAATGGATGTGAAGCGTTCCACAGTAAATTCAACAAAGAATTCAATACTACACACCCAAATATTTTTAAGGTTATTGACATCCTACTCAATATACAATCTGAAACACAAATTAAAGCTCGAAGTTATTTTAATACACCAAGATCGAAAAAAAAGCAAGAGTTCGTCGAAAAAATCATTTGCGAGTTTTCATCAAATAAAATATCACGCATAGACTATATAAAAAAATTGTGCTTAACAAATTTACCCGATATATGATTTTTTTAACATTTTTATTTATACATTTTTTACATTTTTTATATATTTTTTTAATGTTAAAAACTTAAAATTTAATATTATACTATATTGATAATATTATAATGATTGTTATTCGATTAACAGCTGTTAATAATTATATATATTTTGAGGTTATGTTTTTTTGCCTCATTCTGTAAAATGTTTTTCTCTTAACTTAATAAATGTGTGTTCGCTAAATAGTGTAATTACTTAATACTTTTCTTTAGGTTATGGGCCCAGAACGTTATTAATTACCTATTATAGTTATGTCTAAGCGAACTGAAGAGAAATACGGTATATGTCAATTTAATGGACAGAACTACAGCAACTGGAAGTTTCGGGTAGAAACTTTGCTAGAAGAATTCGGTGTTAAGGAATGTGTTGATAATACTCCTCCGTCAGATCCAGCAAAACTGTCAGCTTGGAATATTAATGACAAGAAGTGTATGTCATTATTGGTTCAATGTATAGCTGATACTCATTTAGAGTATGTTAGAGGTAAGGCATCAAAGGAAGCGTGGGATTGTCTTGCAGCTACATTTGAAAGAAAGGGAATTTCTGGACAATTATATTTAAGAAAAAGATTGTTAACGTTAAGGTTAGCCGAAGGTGATCCTCTAGAAGAACATTTTGTTATCTTTGATTCACTTGTACGGCAGTTGAAAACAAGTGGTGCAAAATTAGATGAGATGGATATTGTATGTAATTTATTATTGACGTTACCATCTTCATTTGATAATGTTGTAACAGCAATTGAGACTTTATCTCCAGATAAACTAAAAATTGATTTTATTAAAAGTAGATTATTAGATGATGAAGAAAAGCGTAAGAACAAATCCATTGATAGTTCAGATACTCAAGAGTTCAATAGCTCTAGTAGCATCGGTAAGGCTATCTTTATAGCTGATAACCACAAAAGACCTTACTGTCCAAAATTGAAAGCCAGAAAGAAGAAATATTATTTAAACAGTGCAAACACAGCAGATGCTGATGAACACTCGGCAATTGCTTTTATGGCTGATTCAGGTAGTAATATGAGTTCTAATGATAATTTAAAATGATTTATTGACTCTGGAGCTACAGATCATTTAATTAATACTGAAAATTATTTCAACAAATCACATTTACTTGAAAGACCTATTGTTGTAGGGGTAGCTAAAACTGGACAAAGCTTGACTGCGACAAAAATGGGTTATATTAATGCCATTAGTATTATTGATGGTAAAGAAATAATGTGTAAAATAGAAAAGGTTTTGTATGTACCTGAATTGAGACACAATTTATTGTCGGTTGGAAGGCTAGAAAATGCTGGTTTAAAGGTTATTTTCAACAATGGTTTTGTAATGGTGTACAATAAGCTCAATAACAAAAACAATTTGATTATGAAAGGTTCAAAAGTTGGGAATTTGTATGAACTTACATTTAACTTAAATCAAAATATGCCATTTGCAAATTATAGTTATTCAAATACTATTGATCTCTGGCATAGAAGACTTGGGCATTTAAATTTTCAAACACTAGAAAAGCTGCCTGATATTGTGGATGGTATTTGTATCAATAATGAAAAGTACAATGAAATATGTGAAGTCTGCATCAGTAGTAAACAAGCAGCATTACCATTTTCTGGAACTAGAGTGCGAGCAACAAGACCATTAGAACTTATTCATTCAGATGTCTGTGGACCAATTGAACCTCAGACATGGGATAATAAAAGGTACTATGTTTCTTTTATTGATGATAATACACATTTTACAGTAATTTATCTATTGTCAAAGAAAAATGAAGTTTTCAGTGCATTTAAACAGTATGAAGCTAATGTTACAGCACGATTTGGACAAATGATATCTCGCATTCGTTGTGATAATGGTCGTGGCGAGTATTATAATGATAATTTTAAAGGCTTCTGTGTTCAAAAGGGAATAGAATTAGAATATACAGTTCCATATACACCACAACAAAACTGTGTTGCTGAAAGAATGAATCGTACCATTATGGAAAGAGCTAGAGCATTGATTTTTGATTCAGGTATAAACAAAGAATTCTGGGGTGAAGCAGTATACACAGCAGTATATTTAATAAATCGATGTCCAACTAGTGCATTAAAAGACAAGACGCCCGCAGAGTTATGGTATAAATCTAAACCAACTCTTTCTAATATACGACTGTTTGGTTGTAAAGCATTCTTACAAATACCAAAGCAATTAAGAAAAAAATTGGATTCAAAAACTGTTCAATGTACTATGGTTGGTTATAGTGCTACTGGCTATAGGTTATGGCACCCTTTAAAACAGACAATAGTACTTGGTCGAAATGTCATTTTTGATGAAAATACATATCAAAATAAACCACCAGAAACCATCGTTAACCGTATAGTTCTAAATAATGATAATATTGATAAAAGTGAAGAAGAATCGACCAAACAGGATGAGTTAGCTGAGGAATTACATAAGTTTGAGGAGGATTTGGATCAAGATGTAAAATCAACAGTTCCAATCACAACCAGAAGCGGCCGCCAAGTTACTAAACCAGCAAAATATGACGATTTTGTTATGTCTCATTTAGTATTGTCTGCCATTGACTTAATTGATGATGTACCAAAAACCTATTCATCATCAGTTACAGGCGTTTATGCTAATCTTTGGAAAAATTCAATTCAAGATGAAATTGATTCTCTTAAGAAAAACAACACATGGACATTATCTCATCTACCAAAAGGTAGGAAAGTGGTTGGTACCAAATGGGTTTTTAAAATCAAACGTGATTCCATCGGTAGTGTTAAGAAGTACAAAGCACGACTAGTTGCACAAGGTTTTTCTCAAAAGGAAGGAGTTGACTATTATGACACCCACAGTCCTGTTTAAAAACTAACAACTCTACGCACACTCCTTGCAATAGCAGTTCAACGCAATTGGTTTCTCCAACAATTAGATGTCAAAACTGCTTTTCTTTATGGAATTTTAACTGAAAATATTTACATTAAGCAACCTGAAGGTCTTAACTATAATTCTGATATGATTTTGAAATTAAATAAATCATTATATGGATTGAAACAAGCTTCAAGATGCTGGCACGAACGATTCGATAATTACATAGCCAAATTGGGTTTGAAGCAGTCTGATTCAGATCAATGTCTTTACATACTAAACAATAATAATACTCATGATATTATTTATCTGTTACTATATGTAGATGACATTATTATTGCTGGTTCAAATATGTTAAGAATTGGAGAAATAAAATCCTATCTTAAGGAAGAATTTGAGATGGAGGACAATGGTGACCTCAATTATTTTTTGGGATTTAAAATAAATTAAGACAAGACTGTTGGTAAATTATATATTAATCAAACACAATATTTGGAGGATGTACTGGAGAAATTTAATATGGATAATTGTAATACGATTTCAACTCCCATTGAGTCAAAATTAAATATCGAAGAAGATAATAAACAGGAATGCAACCAACCGTATAGACAACTTGTGGGTAGTCTCATGTATGCAATGTTGGGGTCACGTCCAGATTTAAGCTATGCTCTAAACTTCTTTTGTCGTTATCAAAGCAAACCAAATGAATGTCATTGGAACCATCTTAAAAGAGTTTTGAGATATGTTAAAGGAACACAAAATAATGGATTGTGTTTTCACAGACAGTCTAATAGCACTGAACTAATTGGTTTTGTTGATGCGGATTGGGTATCTAGTACAATAGACCGAAGATCCACAACCGGTTATTTATTCAAAGTCTTTAATTGTCTGGTATCATGGAGTACAAAAAGACAGCCAACTGTTGCTCTATCATCCACTGAAGCGGAGTATATGACAGTTTCAAATGCAACTTATGAAGCAATATGGATTAGAAAACTTTTGAAAGATCTTGATGTAACAATTTGTGGACCAGTGATCTTATTTGAAGACAATCAGGGAGCAATACATCTATCATCATCTCAAGAACTACACAAGCGTAGTAAACATATAGACACAAAACATCATTTTGTTCGTGAAAAGATGAAGGAAGGACTCATTGAACTAAAATATATTCCAACGTCAAATAAATTAGCAGATTTATTAACTAAAGGCCTAGGAAACGAACAATTCAAGCGATTATTGAAAATGATCATTGAATGAAAGAATTTTTGTTATTATTATTATTATTATTATTCAATTAATACTTGTATTTAAAAAAAAAAAAAATAATTTTAATTTATAATTTATATAATATATTATACATTGTTTGTTAAATTATATTAATGTACTATGCTTTAATCGAGGAAGAGTATTGATAATATTATAATGATTGTTATTCGATTAACAGCTGTCAATAATTATATATATTTTGAGGTCATGTTTTTTTTTTTGCCTCAGTCTGTGTAATGTTTTTCTCTCAACTTAATAAAAGTGTGTTCGTTACTAAATAGTGTAATTACTTAATACTTTTCTTTAGGTTATGGGCCCAGAAAGTTATTAATTACCTATTATAGTTATGTCTAAACGAACTGAAGAGAAATACGGTATATGTCAATTTAATGGACAGAACTACAGCAACTGGAAGTTTCGGGTAGAAACTTTGCTAGAAGAATTCGGTGTTAAGGAATGTGTTGATAATACTCCTCCGTCAGATCCAGCAAAACTGTCAGCTTGGAATATTAATGACAAGAAGTGTATGTCATTATTGGTTCAATGTATAGCTGATACTCATTTAGAGTATGTTAGAGGTAAGGCATCAAAGGAAGCGTGGGATTGTCTTGCAGCAACATTTGAAAGAAAGGGAATTTCTGGACAATTATATTTAAGAAAAAGATTGTTAACGTTAAGGTTAGCCGAAGGTGATCCTCTAGAAGAACATTTTGTTATCTTTGATTCACTTGTACGGCAGTTGAAAACAAGTGGTGCAAAATTAGATGAGATGGATATTGTATGTAATTTATTATTGACGTTACCATCTTCATTTGATAATGTTGTAACAGCAATTGAGACTTTATCTCCAGATAAACTAAATATTGATTTTATTAAAAGTAGATTATTAGATGATGAAGAAAAGCGTAAGAACAAATCCATTGATAGTTCAGATACTCAAGAGTTCAATAGCTCTAGTAGCATCGGTAAGGCTATCTTTATAGCTGATAAGGAAACTCGTCAAATTCGTTGTTTTGAATGTGGTGATCCTAACCACAAAAGACCTTACTGTCCAAAATTGAAAGCCAGAAAGAAGAAATATTATTTAAACAGTGCAAACACAGCAGATGCTGATGAACACTCGGCAATTGCTTTTATGGCTGATTCAGGTAGTAATATGAGTTCTAATGATAATTTAAAATGGTTTATTGACTCTGGAGCTACAGATCATTTAATTAATACTGAAAATTATTTCAACAAATCACATTTACTTGAAAGACCTATTGTTGTAGGGGTAGCTAAAACTGGACAAAGCTTGACTGCGACAAAAATGGGTT
The DNA here is from genome assembly GCF_005508785.2 of Acyrthosiphon pisum. Taxonomy (NCBI): domain Eukaryota; kingdom Metazoa; phylum Arthropoda; class Insecta; order Hemiptera; family Aphididae; genus Acyrthosiphon; species Acyrthosiphon pisum. The sequence goes on along the minus strand of NC_042495.1, from coordinate 17,287,759 downwards.
ATATTAATGCCATTAGTATTATTGATGGTAAAGAAATAATGTGTAAAATAGAAAAGGTTTTGTATGTACCTGAATTGAGACACAATTTATTGTCGGTTGGAAGGCTAGAAAATGCTGGTTTAAAGGTTATTTTCAACAATGGTTTTGTAATGGTGTACAATAAGCTCAATAACAAAAACAATTTGATTATGAAAGGTTCAAAAGTTGGGAATTTGTATGAACTTACATTTAACTTAAATCAAAATATGCCATTTGCAAATTCTAGTTATTCAAATACTATTGATCTCTGGCATAGAAGACTTGGGCATTTAAATTTTCAAACACTAGAAAAGCTGCCTGATATTGTGGATGGTATTTGTATCAATAATGAAAAGTACAATGAAATATGTGAAGTCTGCATCAGTAGTAAACAAGCAGCATTACCATTTTCTGGAACTAGAGTGCGAGCAACAAGACCATTAGAACTTATTCATTCAGATGTCTGTGGACCAATTGAACCTCAGACATGGGATAATAAAAGGTACTATGTTTCTTTTATTGATAATAATACACATTTTACAGTAATTTATCTATTGTCAAAGAAAAATGAAGTTTTCAGTGCATTTAAACAGTATGAAGCTAATGTTACAGCACGTTTTGGACAAATGATATCTCGCATTCGTTGTGATAATGGTCGTGGCGAGTATTATAATGATAATTTTAAAAGCTTCTGTGTTCAAAAGGGAATAGAATTAGAATATACAGTTCCATATACACCACAACAAAACTGTGTTGCTAAAAAAATGAATCGTACCATTATGGAAAGAGCTAGAGGATTGATTTTTGATTCAGGTATAAACAAAGAATTCTGGGGTGAAGCAGTATACACAGCAGTATATTTAATAAATCAATGTCCAACTAGTGCATTAAAAGACAAGGCGCCCGCAGAGTTATGGTATAAATCTAAACCAACTCTTTCTAATATACGACTGTTTGGTTGTAAAGCATTCTTACAAATACCAAAGCAATTAAGAAAAAAATTGGATTCAAAAACTGTTCAATGTACTATGGTTGGTTATAGTGCTATACTGGCTATAGGTTATGGCACCCTTTAAAAAAGACAATAGTACTTGGTCGAAATGTCATTTTTGATGAAAATACATATCAAAATAAACCACCAGAAACCATCGTTAACCGTATAGTTCTAAATAATGATAATATTGATAAAAGTGAAGAAGAATCGACCAAACAGGATGAGTTAGCTGAGGAATTACCTAAGTTTGAGGAGGATTGGGATCAAGATGTAAAATCAACAGTTCCAATCACAACCAGAAGCGGCCGCCAAGTTACTAAACCAGCAAAATATGACGATTTTGTTATGTCTCATTTAGTATTGTCTGCTATTGACTTAATTGATGATGTACCAAAAACCTATTCATCAGCAGTTACAGGCGTTCATGCTAATCTTTGGAAAAATGCAATTCAAGATGAAATTGATTCTCTTAAGAAAAACAACACATGGACATTATCTCATCTACCAAAAGGTGGGAAAGTGGTTGGTACCAAATGGGTTTTTAAAATCAAACGTGATTCCATCGGTAGTGTTAAGAAGTACAAAGCACGACTAGTTGCACAAGGTTTTTCTCAAAAGGAAGGAGTTGACTATTATGACACCTACAGTCCTGTTGCAAAACTAACAACTCTACGCACACTCCTTGCAATAGCAGTTCAACGCAATTGGTTTCTCCAACAATTAGATGTCAAAACTGCTTTTCTTTATGGAATTTTAACTGAAGATATTTACATTGAGCAACCTGAAGGTCTTAACTATAATTCTGATATGATTTTGAAATTAAATAAATCATTATATGGATTGAAACAAGCTTCAAAATGCTGGCACGAACGATTCAATAATTACATAGCCAAATTGGGTTTGAAGCAGTCTGATTCAGATCAATGTCTTTACATACTAAACAATAATAATACTCATGATATTATTTATCTGTTACTATATGTAGATGACATTATTATTGCTGGTTCAAATATGTTAAAAATTTGAGAAATAAAATCCTATCTTAAGGAAGAATTTGAGATGGAGGACAATGGTGACCTCAATTATTTTTTGGGATTGAAAATAAATTATGACAAGACTGTTGGTAAATTATATATTAATCAAACACAATATTTGGAGGATGTACTGAAGAAATTTAATATGGATAATTGTAATACAATTTCAACTCCCATTGAGTCAAAATTAAATATCCAAGAAGATAATAAACAGGAATGCAACCAACCGTATAGACAACTTGTGGGTAGTCTCATGTATGCAATGTTGGGGTCACGTCCAGATTTAAGCTATGCTCTAAACTTCTTTTGTCGTTATCAAAGCAAACCAAATAAATGTCATTGGAACCATCTTAAAAGAGTTTTGAGATATGTTAAAGGAACACTAAATAATGGATTGTGTTTTCACAGACAGTCTAATAGCACTGAACTAATTGGTTTTGTTGATGCGGATTGGGCATCTAGTACAATAGACCGAAGATCCACAACCGGTTATTTATTCAAAGTCTTTAATTGTCTGGTATTATGGAGACAAAAAGACAGCCAACTGTTGCTCTATCATCCACTGAAGCGGAGTATATGGCGGTTTCAAATGCAACTTGTGAAGCAATATGGATTAGAAAACTGTTGAAAGATCTTGATGTAACAATTTGTGGACCAGTTATCTTATTTGAAGACAATCAGGGAGCAATACATCTATCATCATCTCAAGAACTACACAAGCGTAGTAAACATATAGACACAAAACATTATTTTGTTTGTGAAAAGGTGAAGGAAGGACTCATTGAACTAAAATATATTCCAACGTCAAATCAATTAGCAGATTTATTAACTAAAGGCCTAGGAAACGAACAATTCAAGCGATTATTGAATGAAAGAATTTTTGTTATTATTATTATTATTATTATTATTATTCAATTAATACTTGTATTTAAAAAAAAAAAAAAAAATTTAATTTATAATTTATATAATATATTATACATTGTTTGTTAAATTATATTAATGTACTATGCTTTAATCGAGGGAGAGTATTGATAATATTATAATGATTGTTATTCGATTAACAGCTGTCAATAATTATATATATTTTGAGGTTATGTTTTCTGCCTCATTCTGTAAAATGTTTTTCTCTTAACTTAATAAATGTGTGTTCGCTAAATAGTGTAATTACTTAATACTTTTCTTTAGGTTATGGGCCCAGAACGTTATTAATTACCTATTATAGTTATGTCTAAGCGAACTGAAGAGAAATACGGTATATGTCAATTTAATGGACAGAACTACAGCAACTGGAAGTTTCGGGTAGAAACTTTGCTAGAAGAATTCGGTGTTAAGGAATGTGTTGATAATACTCCTCCGTCAGATCCAGCAAAACTGTCAGCTTGGAATATTAATGACAAGAAGTGTATGTCATTATTGGTTCAATGTATAGCTGATACTCATTTAGAGTATGTTAGAGGTAAGGAAGCGTGGGATTGTCTTGCAGCTACATTTGAAAGAAAGGGAATTTCTGGACAATTATATTTAAGAAAAAGATTGTTAACGTTAAGGTTAGCCGAAGGTGATCCTCTAGAAGAACATTTTGTTATCTTTGATTCACTTGTACGGCAGTTGAAAACAAGTGGTGCAAAATTAGATGAGATGGATATTGTATGTAATTTATTATTGACGTTACCATCTTCATTTGATAATGTTGTAACAGCAATTGAGACTTTATCTCCAGATAAACTAAAAATTGATTTTATTAAAAGTAGATTATTAGATGATGAAGAAAAGCGTAAGAACAAATCCATTGATAGTTCAGATACTCAAGAGTTCAATAGCTCTAGTAGCATCGGTAAGGCTATCTTTATAGCTGATAAGGAAACTCGTCAAATTCGTTGTTTTGAATGTGGTGATCCTAACCACAAAAGACCTTACTGTCCAAAATTGAAAGCCAGAAAGAAGAAATATTATTTAAACAGTGCAAACACAGCAGATGCTGATGAACACTCGGCAATTGCTTTTATGGCTGATTCAGGTAGTAATATGAGTTCTAATGATAATTTAAAATGGTTTATTGACTCTGGAGCTACAGATCATTTAATTAATACTGAAAATTATTTCAACAAATCACATTTACTTGAAAGACCTATTGTTGTAGGGGTAGCTAAAACTGGACAAAGCTTGACTGCGACAAAAATGGGTTATATTAATGCCATTAGTATTATTGATGGTAAAGAAATAATGTGTAAAATAGAAAAGGTTTTGTATGTACCTGAATTGAGACACAATTTATTGTCGGTTGGAAGGCTAGAAAATGCTGGTTTAAAGGTTATTTTTAACAATGGTTTTGTAATGGTGTACAATAAGCTCAATAACAAAAACAATTTGATTATGAAAGGTTCAAAAGTTGGGAATTTGTATGAACTTACATTTAACTTAAATCAAAATATGCCATTTGCAAATTATAGTTATTCAAATACTATTGATCTCTGGCATAGAAGACTTGGGCATTTAAATTTTCAAACACTAGAAAAGCTGCCTGATATTGTGGATGGTATTTGTATCAATAATGAAAAGTACAATGAAATATGTGGAGTCTGCATCAGTAGTAAACAAGCAGCATTACCATTTTCTGGAACTAGAGTGCGAGCAACAAGACCATTAGAACTTATTCATTCAGATGTCTGTGGACCAATTGAACCTCAGACATGGGATAATAAAAGGTACTATGTTTCTTTTATTGATGATAATACACATTTTACAGTAATTTATCTATTGTCAAAGAAAAATGAAGTTTTCAGTGCATTTAAACAGTATGAAGCTAATGTTACAGCACGATTTGGACAAATGATATCTCGCATTCGTTGTGATAATGGTCGTGGCGAGTATTATAATGATAATTTTAAAGGCTTCTGTGTTCAAAAGGGAATAGAATTAGAATATACAGTTCCATATACACCACAACAAAACTGTGTTGCTGAAAGAATGAATCGTACCATTATGGAAAGAGCTAGAGCATTGATTTTTGATTCAGGTATAAACAAAGAATTTTGGGGTGAAGCAGTATACACAGCAGTATATTTAATAAATCGATGTCCAACTAGTGCATTAAAAGACAAGACGCCCGCAGAGTTATGGTATAAATCTAAACCAACTCTTTCTAATATACGACTGTTTGGTTGTAAAGCATTCTTACAAATACCAAAGCAATTAAGAAAAAAAATTGGATTCAAAAAAAACTGTTCAATGTACTATGGTTGGTTATAGTGCTACTGGCTATAGGTTATGGCACCCTTTAAAACAGACAATAGTACTTGGTCGAAATGTCATTTTTGATGAAAATACATATCAAAATAAACCACCAGAAACCATTGTTAACCGTATTGTTCTAAATAATGATAATATTGATAAAAGTGAAGAAGAATCGACCAAACAGGATGAGTTAGCTGAGGAATTACATAAGTTTGAGGAGGATTTGGATCAAGAAGTAAAATCAACAGTTCCAATCACAACCAGAAGCGGCCGCCAAGTTACTAAACCAGCAAAATATGACGATTTTGTTATGTCTCATTTAGTATTGTCTGCTATTGACTTAATTGATGATGTACCAAAAACCTATTCATCAGCAGTTACAGGCGTTCATGCTAATCTTTGGAAAAATGCAATTCAAGATGAAATTGATTCTCTTAAGAAAAACAATACATGGACATTATCTCATCTACCAAAAGGTAGGAAAGTGGTTGGTACCAAATGGGTTTTTAAAATCAAACGTGATTCCATCGGTAGTGTTAAGAAGTACAAAGCACGACTAGTTGCACAAGGTTTTTCTCAAAAGGAAGGAGTTGACTATTATGACACCTACAGTCCTGTGGCAAAACTAACAACTCTACGCACACTCCTTGCAATAGCAGTTCAACGCAATTGGTTTCTCCAACAATTAGATGTCAAAACTGCTTTTCTTTATGGAATTTTAACTGAAGATATTTACATTGAGCAACCTGAAGGTCTTAACTATAATTCTGATATGATTTTTAAATTAAATAAATCATTATATGGATTGAAACAAGCTTCAAAATGCTGGCACGAACGATTCGATAATTACATAGCCAAATTGGGTTTGGAGCAGTCTGATTCAGATCAATGTCTTTACATACTAAACAATAATAATACTCATGATATTATTTATCTGTTACTATATGTAGATGACATTATTATTGCTGGTTCAAATATGTTAAAAATTGGAGAAATAAAATCCTATCTTAAGGAAGAATTTGAGATGGAGGACAATGGTGACCTCAATTATTTTTTGGGATTGAAAATAAATTATGACAAGACTGTTGGTAAATTATATATTAATCAAACACAATATTTGGAGGATGTACTGAAGAAATTTAATATGGATAATTGTAATACAATTTCAACTCCCATTGAGTCAAAATTAAATATCGAAGAAGATAATAAACAGGAATGCAACCAACCGTATAGACAACTTGTGGGTAGTCTCATGTATGCAATGTTGGGATCACGTCCAGATTTAAGCTATGCTCTAAACTTCTTTTGTCGTTATCAAAGCAAACCAAATGAATGTCATTGGAACCATCTTAAAAGAGTTTTGAGATATGTTAAAGGAACACTAAATAATGGATTGTGTTTTCACAGACAGTCTAATAGCACTGAACTAATTGGTTTTGTTGATGCGGATTGGGCATCTAGTACAATAGACCGAAAATCCACAACCGGTTATTTATTCAAAGTCTTTAATTGTCTGGTATCATGGAGTACAAAAAGACAGCCAACTGTTGCTCTATCATCCACTGAAGCGGAGTATATGGCGGTTTCAAATGCAACTTGTGAAGCAATATGGATTAGAAAACTGTTGAAAGATCTTGATGTAACAATTTGTGGACCAGTTATCTTATTTGAAGACAATCAGGGAGCAATACATCTATCATCATCTCAAGAACTACACAAGCGTAGTAAACATATAGACACAAAACATCATTTTGTTCGTGAAAAGGTGAAGGAAGGGCTCATTGAACTAAAATATATTCCAACGTCAAATCAATTAGCAGATTTATTAACTAAAGGCCTAGGAAACGAACGATTCAAGCGATTATTGAAAATGATCATTGAATGAAAGAATTGTTGTTATTGTTATTATTATTCAATTAATACTTGTATTTAAAAAAAAAAAAAAAATTTTCATTTTTAATTCATATAATATATTATACATTTTTTGTTAAATTATATTAATGTACTATGCTTTAATCGAGGGAGAGTATTGATAATATTATAATGATTGTTATTCGATTAACAGCTGTTAATAATTATATATATTTTGAGGTTATGTTTTTTGCCTCATTCTGTAAAATGTTTTTCTCTTAACTTAATAAATGTGTGTTCGCTAAATAGTGTAATTACTTAATACTTTTCTTTATACTATACACTTTTTTTTTATATAATTTTAATAATTTACATCGTGTACACCAAGACATTTTTAACATACATTTTTTATATATTTTTTTAATGTTAAAAACTTAAAATTTAATATTATACTATACACTTTTTTTTTATATAATTTTAATAATTTACATAGTGTACACCAAGACATTTTTAACATACATTTTTTATATATTTTTTTAATGTTAAAAACTTAAAATTTAATATTATACTATACACTTTTTTTTTATATAATTTTAATAATTTACATAGTGTACACCAAGACATTTTTAACATACATTTTTTATATATTTTTTTAATGTTAAAAACTTAAAATTTAATATTATACTATACACTTTTTTTTTATATAATTTTAATAATTTACATAGTGTACACCAAGACATTTTTAACCACACCTCTTTTGAGACAGTCTGTATAAAGTGGGAAGGAATTTGTGGTGTACAAAACCGGAGCCGTTTAGAAATTTACCTGTTCGTTAGACCTTTTTGGACGGGAACCGTTTGGGAATTGACTTTTTGTAAAACGGGAGCCGATTAGAGAAACGGGAGCCGAATGGGCTACGGCCGAATCGTTCTGTTTTGAAGTGTCGATAACTATAATTGGTGCGTTTGCTAGAAAAGTAGATAGACTCAATATCGGGTTACGAATACTTTTTTCATAGTACGATTCTTGAAACGATGTATACATATTATATAATAAAGTAAAATTATTTTTAGAAAGATCTAAATTCAAATTATCGTATGGATAAGCTATCGAGTTTAGAAATACTTTAACGTTTGTTAGATTACAATGGTCAAATATACTACAATCTTTCGCTACCAAATTTTTACGTCCTTTTTGTAAACCAATTATGATAAATCGTGGTTTTTCTAATTTTGAAGCAGTTTTTAAATTCCATACAACTTTTTTAGTGGTTCCGAGTTCAGGATATTCAAAAGTTTCAAAAGATCTAAAAGGAATAAACAATTTTTTTTCTTTTTCTATAAGTTTCAATAATTTCAACCTTTCTTCATCGTCAACAGTGATATGTGGAACCTTCCAGACTATTTTGTTTTAAAACAATTTTGCCTTCAGATGCAGTTACACCAGATTTTAAAGTTAAAGCATTTAAATCGTTATGACTTCGAGTTAATATTAATTCCAATCTAGAATTCACCAATATTCTTTTATAGTCTTCAAACAAACCTAACCAATATTTTAATGGAATACAAGCGGTAAATTCACCTTTATAATTTTCTGATTGCGTTGCGTTTCTAAAATTCCAGCCAGAATTTTCATAACAATTATAGTTGTCTGGTGTACCGGATAAGTATCCTTTCAACGAGCTAGTGATTCCAGAACACGTGTGCTGTCTACTTCTACCCCATTGATTTCCAACCGTATTTGCTCAAAAGG
>NC_042495.1:17263810-17278826 GCF_005508785.2 Acyrthosiphon pisum | reverse complement strand
TTATTCAAAGTCTTTAATTGTCTGGTATTATGGAGACAAAAAGACACGCCAACTGTTGCTCTATCATCCACTGAAGCGGAGTATATGGCGGTTTCAAATGCAACTTGTGAAGCAATATGGATTAGAAAACTGTTGAAAGATCTTGATGTAACAATTTGTGGACCAGTTATCTTATTTGAAGACAATCAGGGAGCAATACATCTATCATCATCTCAAGAACTACACAAGCGTAGTAAACATATAGACACAAAACATTATTTTGTTTGTGAAAAGGTGAAGGAAGGACTCATTGAACTAAAATATATTCCAACGTCAAATCAATTAGCAGATTTATTAACTAAAGGCCTAGGAAACGAACAATTCAAGCGATTATTGAATGAAAGAATTTTTGTTATTATTATTATTATTCAATTAATACTTGTATTTAAAAAAAAAAAAAAAAATTTAATTTATAATTTATATAATATATTATACATTGTTTGTTAAATTATATTAATGTACTATGCTTTAATCGAGGGAGAGTATTGATAATATTATAATGATTGTTATTCGATTAACAGCTGTCAATAATTATATATATTTTGAGGTTATGTTTTTTTTTTTGCCTCAGTCTGTGTAATGTTTCTCTCAACTTAATAAAAGTGTGTTCGTTACTAAATAGTGTAATTACTTAATACTTTTCTTTAAAAACTAACAGCTAACTAACACAACACTAACTAACACACACTATTGAAACTATTAACGACAATTTGTTATGTCCCGTGTGTGTAAGACGGAGACAACCAATGTATGGGTAGCGTCCTCTAAACGGCCTCATGCAAAAGTTATCCATGACATATTATGAAATATTATCTCCCTTTTACAAAACAACTAACTTCGCTCACTATATTTACGTAAATATTTTAGTCATTACCTAGTACCTACATCATATTTTCAAAATTTGCTTTTTAGAACCTAAATAATATATTAAAAGTATAAGACAAAATACCTTCTTCAATTCATCGGCTAATTCATAAATAACATTTGATGGAACTGTTTCAATGTTTCCAACATCAATGTGGAAAACATCATAGCTACCATTAATATTTTTCAATATTTTTGCTCTACATAAACCGTGATATTGAGATGAAAAAACTTTGACCTTGTCTCCCACAACTGGACGATACTTTAGTATTTTATCTAGTTATAAAAAAATACATATATAAATCAATTGTTTTGTAGTTTATTACATAAAATAATTGTGAATAACAAATTAAGCCATTAAGGTACTTATTAGTTATCTCCAACTACCTATCATTGCCAAAGCTGGACATTGACAAGTGAAAAGTTAAAATTAAGTTAATTAACTTGTTACTTTTTTTTTCAAATTAACTTTGAACTTAATAAGTTACTTTTTTTCCAAATTAACGTGTCAACTTAAAATTAATTTTACTTCAATTATATTTAATTAAGTTAATTTTCGTCTGAAGAATAATGGAAATTTTTGAATGTGTTTTTACTTTGATGTATCATTTTAAATTTTCCCAGTAATTTTCTTGAACGTAACGAAAAACTATCTAATAAACCATACTATGTGCCTAGAATATTTTATTTTTGCAAATTAGCAAATTTTAACTTTACATTAAGTTAAGTTACTTTTTTTTTTCAAAGTTAACTTTTTACTTAACGAGTTAACGAAAAAAAATACGAGTAACTTTTAACTTAACCTAACTTAACTTAACAAGTTAAAAAAACGTAACGTGCCCAGCCTTGATCATTGCTATATAATAATAAATATACAAATTAGTTTGAATACAATTTTGATTATAAGATATGGTGTTGTAAGTTTATAGGTACTCAAAAATATTATTGAAAATAATAATAACCATCACTTATCAGTTATTTTGTAAAAACTTTGAATCATAATTGACTGATGTTTTTTAACTTTAGGCATTCTACAGATACTTGCCTAATGACAGTAAAAGATGCTATGAAGTTGTTTCAAAGCATGGAATTTTAGAACATGACGTAAATAGTCAATGCAGCATTAAATTATCTTCATGTTCAGATAAATTCAAGTAAAGAAAATACAGACGTGAAAAAATTAAATGTTAGCAATGGAAGTTAAGTTAGTACAGAGTCGTTAGAAACAATCTTCAGGTTAATATTTGCTTGGACTGAAGAACCCACATTTCAGAAATAGTGTAAAAAATAAACCTTGTAAACCTACTTTCACTATAAAATTGTGAATACTAAAATATAAAGTTTGTAGTTAAGAAAACACCAATTGTCAATATTGCAAGTAATCTTAAATTATGAGTCAGAAAAAAATGAAAAAAATACCAATAATAATATAACAAAACTTAATTATTTGGAGTTTACATATTTCTCAAGTTTGTTTTAACGATTTCACCAGTAAGAAATATAAATTTAATTTTACCTGTACTCTTAGCAGTTTTGTCTAAAGTTTCTAAATCAATGAAACTGTAACTGCCATTATTGCCACATTTTATAGCTTTTCCAACATACAAACAAGTAAAATCTTCAAAATAAGTCAAAATGCAATAATCCTCATTTTTTAACGGCACATTGTTAAGTTTTCCTTTGCTAATAACTGAACTACTAGATAGATATAAGCTGTGAAAATAAATGTGTCTATAAACATAATAATCAATTAATCATTAGATAGAAGAAAAAAATGTATAATTACCTTGATTCAATACTATTGTGACCAGTGATTATATTTTGAACACTTATAATTTTTGGACCAGTAGTAGAGTCAATGCTAAAAAAAATTTTAAATAAATAAATCACAGAAACTAGTAAATACAATAGGGGCATTATGTAAACTTATTTTAGAGCAGTTATGCCTGACTTTCCTTTTTTCTTTGGGAACAATTCATAACATGTCGGCTTTGATCGTCTATTATAAACATTTACAAAATACATAAAATATACTACTTATACATTATGTCAACTTTAAAATTAGCCGCGGGCAACAGGCTTTATTGCTGTAGACATTTGCAACAAGTAGGACATATATGAAAATGATAACAAAACTAAGAATATCAACAGAAGTACCCGTAGATCATTAATTCAATTATTTTATAAAGAAAACATTTAATTAGTGGCCTTATTAAAATTAATAAGATTAAACGTTAGTCTAGGACACATACCATTTTAAATTTGTATAAAGTACTATAAGAGTGGATTTCATAATAAATATTTCTATACTATAACATTTTAAGAGGACGCTACACCCACATGTGTTGTCTCCCTCTTACAAATGTTCAACACAGCAAAAACTGTTTTGCGCGGGAAAGAACCGAGAAGGCTAAAGTCATAACTAAGAAAAGAGATTTTCACCACATAAATATTAGAGCTTTTGCTGGGCAACGTTGTTTTTATTTTTTTGATATCATTTATATGAAACAGTAAGAATAGGTATGATCACATCGATACATGTTCTCGTCCATTCTAGCGCACAACGCCTACTGTAGTTCTCGTTATTTCATTGGTCTAATAATTTTGGCGCCAAAAATGTTATAATATGTAATAATAACATGATACTGTGTTGATACCATCACTTAAGTAGTGCTTGAATCAAAAACTCAAAACTAATGTCATAAGACTATAAGAAAATACAATCAAAAAATAATAATTTTAAATTTATTTAAATTCATTTTTTAATATAATCTAGTGTTGATAATATGAATAACCAATGAGAAGCCGAGAACTGAGTAATGGACATGGTCTGAAAGGGAATCTAAAAAATGTGATCATACCTATATATTTGATCATGAGTGTAGCATCCTCTTAACTTTTCTTTGCTAAAAATATTAAAATATAATATATCAAATAAATAATATTAAAGTTAAAAAACTTACTCTTTTTTTGATTCTAATAATTGTTTTTCATTAACACCATTTTCCAACTCTGTATCATTATAGTTAACACAAACAAGAACAGCACCTTTGTGTAATTTCTAAGAATAAATAAATAATAATACAATAAAAATTAATTTGTAAAAATAATATTTGTTGTATGTTATAACTCAATAATTACACTTTCTAACAGAAGAGGTTTTATAAAAAATGTTTCTCTCTTTGGAATATCATCTTTGAATATGACTGGCAAAGTCTAGAATACAATAGTTGTTATAAATTAAGTGGATTAAATTTAAACTTTTAAAATGTAAATAACTTTTACTTACTAATGGTTCATACATATAATAATAAGGAATGTCAAACAGATTTTCTAATCGAGTTTCATAAATATTCCCATAATCAATTAATTGAATTATGGTATTGTTAGTTTGAAATTCATTGAAAATAATTAGTTTCCCTCTGAACCTTAATAAGCACAGAAAATAATTTAGAAAACTAGACACTTGTTATATGTTGTGTATAATATAATTAAAGTAGGTACATTATTTCTTAATTATATACTAAAAAATTACCATTTGCCTTCAATTTCCACAGCTACTATTTTTAATGCTTCAAATTGTGTAACTTTATTAAAGAAGCTACTCTCTAATGAAATTGATTGCATGTCTTTCTTTCGCTTTTCCATTTTATGATAGGTTGACACAAAGTATATATTTTCAAAATGACTTGGTTGCAAATAAACCTATATAAATACAAAATAAACGTTACATTAATAATAAAGTAAATATATAATAAATAGCTCTTTAAAATGATTAACCTACTTCCCTATTGGTTCCTATAAGTTTATTATTTATGATTATCATTGTTATTTTAGAAATAATAGATCTACGATTTTATCAGAAAAAAACGGTCTATGGTATAATTGTGATGGACTATCATAATATGTTGAAATTAATTTTGCTTATTTAAAGAATCATAGAGAACGATAAAGTGAGAGAATCAGGACATTCACCATACATTGGTTTAACAGTATGCATTATATTAAACATATTGATATGTAATCTTATATTATTTTAAAATTTCCATTAGTTAATTCATGATATAAATTATTGTTTTATAAAATAAAAGAGATTCATTGTAACGCCAGATAGTTTAATTATTTAAAAACATTGCCGAGTACAATAACCGAATCGTTGTTTTCAGATTATCGACGCCAGTCACTGGAGTAGGATTGCTAATGAAATAATTTTAAAAAACATCAAATACAGAGGACCCACTAGTTTTACATATTTGGGCCACCTCCTTCGACAAGTCATCTGACAACCGTATAATATTATTTCTCTTTTACGTGTAAATGCACAAAGAATGTATATTTGTTTAAATACAGGCGACCAAATATTCACTATTGTCTATTGGCTGTTGGTCTATTAAATAGAGAAAATCAGCTGATTGGAAAATATTATATTTATATGTTAAAGAAAAAGTTTAATATATTTGTAAATACTGTATTTAATGCTTGTTATATAAGAAAATGTATGAAATATGGTTCTTCAATTGTTAGGCCTAACTACGTGTGCACCCATTGTACTTGTCTGAGTCAAAGTTGTTGGCCACCACCGTTTAAAAATTAAAACAATCATGTAGGTCTACTAGGAAGTATTTGAAACAATTCTTGTACAACAATAATAATAATTACACAAAGCAAAAATGTATATCTATATAAAAGAATGTTTGGTTTTTTGTTATTCATAGAATTTTAGTACGGTTAGGATTTTATATCAATTTATTGTACGTATTACTCCACCGTAGGTTGAATTAAGCTAAACTTTGATACATAATAGTTAAATTAGACACTTATGTATGTTTATTTTAATATTGGTTCAACAATAATCTATATAGGAAAAGAATTAAAATATTTTTATACTAAATTAAAAAGTTAAACATGATTATTCATATTATATATAATATATTATATATATTGTACTATTGTTTTTATTCTCTTTTTTTCAAAATTCATTCAAACGAAAAGTATCAATATAAGTGCTAAGAATCTAGTAAAAAATAATTACAATACTTATTACCATGTAACTTATATGATATTATCAAAAAAAAAAAATGTTATTCAATATTAAATCTGGTTTATTAATTTCAAAAACTGGTAACCCTTCTTATATATGTGCGCATTATGTACGGACCGCTAACTACCACAGGTTCGTTTTCTACCAAATCTACCATTCTACCAATCTACCATTGCTTCCTACTTCATAATATACTGCTCGCATAATCACAAGCGAATCTCACGGACAACGTCGGTCGGTGTGGCTATAAATTAAAATATAATATCATTTACACTTAAAAAAGCATTGCTTCCATGACATATTACACCCAAAATGAGTTGAACAATCACCATTTTTTTCCGGGAAACGCCGCGTAATTCAGCAAGTATATAATATTAATACCCTCCATATCAAAAATTCAAAAGTAAAAACTACAAATACCTATTATAAATTTTTAACATACCTCGGTCCACTTGT
Source organism: Acyrthosiphon pisum (assembly GCF_005508785.2). Classification (NCBI taxonomy): domain Eukaryota; kingdom Metazoa; phylum Arthropoda; class Insecta; order Hemiptera; family Aphididae; genus Acyrthosiphon; species Acyrthosiphon pisum. Next base: position 17,272,426 of record NC_042495.1, on the reverse strand, counting down.
TCAAAGGCAAGAACTCCAAGACTTGATTGGACGTAAGGGGAATTAAAGCCATTATTATGTATGTGTAAACTAATGAAATTAAAAAATAAACAGAAATAAGCTGGAAGTAATCGATGAATTCGAAGAATTCGCTCACTAAAAATTCAAAATTATGAAAGACAAAAAGACGGAAAATGAATAAGTTGTAGTGACCGGCGGCTAGTCAAACACAGAATAAATAATATTAAACTGGTTCGTCACTGATTCTAGTAAATATGTTTAGGATAATTAATAAGTATCACGATTGATGCAGTGAAGCCAACATGAAAAAAACATCGTGAATCTTTACAACCAAGTTGTTTTTTATAAAATTAAAATATGCAAAATGAAATCATTTAATACAATAATGACGGTAAGATTTAATTAATTAATAAAAAAAGTACTCGCATTTGAAATAAAGTTCAGTAGAACTTTAATTATAATACTGTCATAAGAATAGCCTCTCCTTTTAGGTTATAATATGTATAATAGGTATCGAGCGTTACGCTAAAAAGATAACCCTCAAAAATGTCCACTGCCCAAGCGGAAAGATCTTAACGCCATAAAAGATGTTTTCACATCAAAAATCACAAGTCCAAAACACAGATATATATAATAATGTTTATTATATATATCTGTGGTCCGAAAATATTACGTCTATAGAAAATTCACTCGGCACAAATTCCGATTTCGAAGGTTTTATACTACCTCCAAGGTTGACGCCTCAGTTGACGCCTAGTCTGACGTCTTAATAAGACTGTTAGTGGCAAAAAAATTTTCAGTGTTTTTCGAAAAAATTGAAAAACCAATAGAACTTCATATATAAAAATTGCCTCTCCTTTCAATAATATAATGGCCTATCAAACGTTAAGTGATAACGCTTGAAAATATTCACTACACGAGCGGAAACATCTTAACACCGTATAAGATGTTTTCACACCAAAAATAATTAGGCACATTTATTACGTCATTTAAAAACAAACAATTGTTATGATTTCGCAAAGGAATATTATTATAATATGTAATTAAAATGTAAATAAATAAATTGTGTTTTTATTTGTGCTAAAAAAATTTCAATGCTTCACGTTTTTGTGAAATATTTCAAATGAAATATTTCATACTTCAAACACTAGATAAAATATCTTCTCTATATCGTTCATCATTTTAATAATATTAGCAACTAATGCTATACAACTGATAGCCCGCTTAAAATTTAAATTAATAACTGCTTAAAAAATAAAAATGAACGCGCAGTAATGCCAGTTATCAAGCCTGCCATATATTATATTCGAAATGTATACAATATTATTTCTACATGTGGCATACTGATATGTCATACCAAAATGACAAGATCTCATGACTTGCGATATCAACAGAAGAAATTTATGTGGCAAATTTCGTATTCAAAAAGTTGATAAAACAGAAACACAAGTACAGTACACAATAAACTCCAGATGCTGTAACTGTTGTTTACGAGAGTGCACATTGCTTATTTTTTGTTTCTAAAATTCTCGACTGAACCATAAAATAACAATAATGACTTCAGCGCTATACCTGGAACACTATTTGGACAGTAAGTTCTTTTTCGGTTTAACATTTCAACGAAATACTAACAGAGTGATATTTTAGGTTTGGAGAACCTTCCTGTTGAATTACAGCGAAACTTCACTCTGATGCGAGACCTCGACTCGAGACTCCAAGAACTGATCCGCAATATTGACAAACTGGCCAACGATTATATGTCAAATGTCAAGAGATACTCTGTAGAAAAAAAGAATGAAACTATGACCAGCATACAACGTCAGTTTGACAAAGCGAAAGAATATAGTGACGATAAAGTTCAACTGGCAATACAAACTTATGAATTGGTATGTTGATTTTGAGATGATCACAAAATCCTAGAATTATTCTACTTTGTTGTATCAACCTTTCAGGTGGATAATTATATTAGAAAATTAGATTCAGATTTATCCCATTTTGAAGCAGAAATTCAAGACAAAGCTATCAGCGCTAAGAGAAATATAGAGGAAGGTTCACAAAAACGTAAGTGTTCTACGATATATTGTATTACAATAGTGTTCCGCCATTTCTTTGTGCTTGTTGGTTTCAGGAGGATGTAAGAAGAATAAAGTCAAAGAAGTTAAAAATAAAAGTGCATCAAGTGAAGAAGAAACCGTTACTATAACATCTAAAAAAAAACAATTGAAAAAAGGTTTGGGCACAACATAATTTTAGTATTGTTTGTGTTGATTTTATTGTTTATGTCCAACTTTCTTCAGTAGGAGCAAAATCGACCATTGCAGCACATAGCAAAACACCTTTGGTCAGTGTTGTCACTAATCCAACAAGCCCTACCAATAGCGAAGCCAGTGTTACAGTAGAGACTAGTTCTCTTAATGGTGAATTGATCGTTGCCGGAGTTGCTCACTCGACTGAAGTATTAGACATGCCTGTTGATCCAAATGAACCGACATACTGTTTATGCAACCAAGTTTCCTATGGTGAAATGATAGGCTGTGATAACCCAGACGTAAGCATTTTAATATTTATTCATTAATAATTTTTACTTATTTTATTATTATTTATATTATTGTAACTAGTAAAAAATCAATAATGTTCCATTTTTATTGTAAATATTGTTTCATTGGTTTGTTTTTTTAATTGTGTTCTTTTATTATTTCAGTGTCCTATAGAATGGTTCCACTTTGAATGTGTCCAATTAATTACGAAGCCCAAAGGAAAATGGTTCTGCCCAAAATGTATCACAGACAAGAAGAGAAAATAATATATTTTAAAAATGAAATAAGTTTTTTATTTTATAAATACTTAGTACATTTTATGTATTTATGTCTGTATGAATAGTGCATAAATACAGTGTATACATTTCTTACGGTGGTAAGAACAATCAATTTTAATTATTGTCATTGAGAATTGCATACAAATTTGAGAAGACAATAAAATGTTCTATTTTAAATTTGTAATTTAAATTTATATATAAATATAATATATCTTACTGAAAACAAAATTCTTATTAAAAAAATATTCAATTTCATAAACATCCGAGACCTAATTATTATACATATATATTATACTCGTCACTATATCCGGCTACCCGTACTTTATACCCACACGACTATTTGGATAACTAATAGATATTAATAATTCAGGTTAAGAAATATTTACATAAATTAAAGCAGTATAATAATATACAAAGTGATTTAGTTTAGTTAAATCTAGGGATGCCAGATTTCAAAATAAAAAATACGGGCCAAAACTATAAACAATTAAATTATGGTTGGTGGGGGGGGGGGGTTGAAACGTTGGACGTTGGGTACCTACCATCCCAGTATGTTACAGCTTGATAAGTTTTATACAGTTTATTTTATGAAAAAATGCTTTTTAAGAAACCATTTAAAAATATGACTCAAAACATTTCACAATGTAAGAAAAAATAACTAGTTAAATAAAAATAATAAAATAATTTTCAACAATTAATAATATTCATTATTCAAACAATTAATTCTTATTATTTATTTAAATAAGCATAAACATTTTATTTTCATAACATTATTAATAATAAAATTAGAATTGTATAAACTTATACAGATAATTTAAAGATTAAAATGATCACAAATATTTATAATTATTATCATAATGAACAACTTCCTATAGTTTATACTGACCTATGCTTAGAAATTAAATGTAAATTAGCTGAATGGGCAGTTAATTTTAATATTTCACAAAATGCAGTAAATTGACTGTTACCTATTTTTAAAAGTATACCTGGCCTTACAGAAATTCCGAAAGATGCAAGAACAATATTAAACATTAGAGCCATGGATTCTACTGAATTCTACTGCTGTTCGATCCAGGGTTTTATCATCATTTTGGTTTAGGTTTGGCTCTAAAACAACATTTTTAAGTATAGTCCAATAGATAATATTGAAGTCATTAAAGTAGTGATTGGAATTGACGGATTACCCTTAGCCAAAAGTAGTAGTAGTCAATTATGGCCTATTCTTGGTTATGTACGCCCACTAAAGAATAAAGTTTTACCTATTGGCATATATTGGGGCTATGAAAAACCAAAAGATTCAAATGAATTTTTAAGAAAATTTGTCAATGAATCCAAAATATTGACCAATTGTGGTATAACTATTGATGGTATTACTAAACAAGTTCAAATATACGGTTTTAGTTTAGATTCTCCAGCAAAAAGATTTATTTTAAAGATAAAGGGACATCCTGGATATGATTCTTGTACCCGTTGTACAGTAGAAGAGGAGTACTTAAAAAACAGAACTTGTTTTCCTCATTCTTTTACTATGATAAAACGTTCTCACATTGATTATATTAATAGAAACTATGAAGAACATCATGTTGAAAATTCAATTTCTATATTGGAAGAATTGCCTATTAATATTATTAGCTCATTTGGTCTCGATTACATGCATTTGACTTGTCTTGGTATTATGCTCAAATTATTACATTTATGGGTTGACAAAGGTCCTTTAAATGTAAGATTACCAAGCTCAGTATCCAAGCAATTATCTTCATCACTTTTGTCATTAAGACCCTTCATGCCATGTGAATTTTTCCGAAAACCAAGAGGATTTAATGATTTAAATTGATTTAGAGCTACCGAATTACCACAAATAATAGTTTATACGGGTCAAGTTGTTTTTAAAAATATTTTAAATAACCATTGCTATAAACATTTTATGGAATTAAGTATAGCAATGAATATTTTATTAACTAGCAACATGGGAAACTATGTAAAACATGTTCAAAATTTATTATACTACTTTGTTCAAACTTTTGAAACTTTATATGGAAAACATTTTATGTATTTTAATGTTCATGGGCTGTTCATATTAGTGATGACTATGAAAGGTTTGGACCTTTAGATAACATTGCAGCTTTCCCATTTGAGAATTATTTAAAAAGTTTAAAAAAAATGATACATAAACATAACAAACCACTTCAACAAATTATAAGGTGATGTAATGAAAGACATTTTATTGAGGGAAAAACGCCTGAACAAAATTTGAAAAACTTTGAAAAATTAAAACATAAACACACTGATGGACAACTTATAGAAAATCTTATAGGATTTCAATATAAAAAGCTATACTTATAAAATATTAAAATTAAAGTTGGAAACAATGCTCACTCGTTTATATTAAATGATTTTAATGATATAATAGAAGTTGAAAATATAGTAAGCTTACATAAGACAAATGAAATTGTTATTAATAGAAAAGTATTCGAAATAAAAAAAGCTTTTTATGAAAAGCCTATTCCATCAATTATATTAAACATTTATGAAGTTAATAACTTGTGGCTAACTTATAAATATTGGTCTTATAATTGTATTAAAAATAAAATGATGTTATTGGAATTGAATGGACAAAAGATAGCCATTCCAATTATTCATGATATTGACGGACAGTCATTAATATATTTTTTTTAAGGTGAATATAGCAAAACTATTTAATACTCTGATTTTTATAAACTAGTAATATATTTTTTTAAATATAAAACTGATCACTAAGTAATCAACTAAAAGTTATAATAAAATTACCTTACCCTAACACATAATTTTTTTCATAAAATGGTGGCTTATTTGACTTGCATATTAGGTAACAGATCTAATATTCAACTATACTGTCTCAAATAATGTAGGTATATACATTATAATGCCTTTATTAAACATTTAACTTATTTTATTAAAATACAGTAAGTTTCCCGTTACAACGAATACCGATACAACGAAAAATCCCGTCATAACGAAAGTCATAGAAATCCCCTACCGAAAAGCTATTAAGCTTTTTGAAAGCCATTACAACGAAATTTCCGTTATAACGAAAAAAAAATTCAGTCCCTAGGAGTTCGTTGTAACGGGATTATACTGTATATTTAAATAATTTTTTTTAATTATTAAGCGTATACCTAACTAGTATTTTTAGTACTGTTGTGAATAAATATTTAAATGTAAATTTATATTCATATTTCAGGTTTGTAAATATTGTATATTACATTTTTAATTTATCATGCCGTGGACTATTGTATGCTTTGAAAAGGAAAACTGCGTCAAAATAGTGCCTGATTATTGGTTTAAAAATGGTTGTTGTGCATGGCCAAAAAAAGAGTATAAAAAATTATGAAAAATTTGTTGATCACCGTGTTGAACCTAATGAAATAGATTTTGACTATTTCAAGGCAATGTTCATGTCTCACAATATTGGTAAGGACTATAACCAATTATTTACCTGGTTTCACTGTTTTAATGTTAATATTATTATTTTAGTTGGTTTACATGATGCACGGGCAAAACTAAAAATTGCTGAAGAAACATCAGAATTATCTACTTTTGAAAATGAAAAGTCAACTCGAAGTGAACGGCACCGTCTACCTGATTACTCTTATAATATTAAACATAAAGAAAAAATTAAGATTCCAAAGCAGTCAAGAAATAGAAATTTTAAGGCTTGATGTTTTGGCGGGAATGTTTAAAAGTTAGAGCGTCTAGCAATCCGTCACAAACGTTGTAAATGAATAGGCTAGATACGATCTCCTGTTGCTAAAAAGTGTAGAGTCGATAGGTGTACCTATTCGATTGTCTAGCTATCAGTCATCAAATCACATAGGTCTGCAATCCTGCGGTGGATTACCGACCACGTTGGTAGTTTAGGTAACTGAAAAATGGAAAATATCATTGAGTAAATTATATAATAATATATAAAATATAGTTAAACCCCCCCCCCCCCCCACGAGTTAGTTGTAAGTGAGTACCGCTTTTGGAGACACAGTCGAATTGTAAATATCGCACTTATATAGGTGATTTTGATAATCGGAGATTATTTTCTGATAAGGCCTCTCTTTGGCGGTCTCGTTTCGAAGGCGGGAAAATCGAGTTTCAGTGTATAGAAATCCCCCATGGCCCATGAAAATCGGCAATTCAATGATACTATCCCCTAGCGTATGTCCGGTGCTTTTTTTGTATGTGTAAAAAATGTAAATTCAAAAACCTACATGTTAGAGTGTGTAGCAAGTCAGTCATCACACGAAACCAAAATAAGCAATCTGCGGCCGATAGAGTGGTATATATCTCGTCGCATGTCCGGTGCTTTTTCTTGTGTAAAAAGTGTAAAGTTAAAAACCATGTGTCTAGCAAGTCAGTCATCTCAAGTCAAAATTGATTAACTTTCAAATTAGCCACCTAGGTAGGCAATCCCACTTCGTCGGATTGCAGACAATGTGCTACAACAAATCAGGTATGCAATTCACCTGCAGTGGATTGCAGATCCAACGTCAAGCGGCTATAAGTGAAAACCCTATCGGCTATCACACAACATATGAAATAATTTACGAAAAATACAAACTATATACAATATACATACAAACAAATATAATATGTATTTGTTTATTGTATGATATATAACAATGAACATTTTGAAAAATGTGCAATTGTAATTCCTAAAAAAAAAAAAAAAACATCTAGGTAGATACATAATATATTAACCAATACAATCCATATAAGCATGCATGTACCTGTAGTATATATATTTGCTATCCTGCGGTGGATTGCAGACCCGACGTCTATAAGTGCGGCTATAAATGAAAACCCAATCACACAACATTTAAAATAATTTACGAAAAATAAAACAAATATAATATGTATTTATTGTATGATATAATATAACAGACATTTTAGAGAAAATAATATGTGTTAAATTTCTAATAATTTAAATAACATATAGGTATCTACATAATATAATATAATATACAGCCATAAAATGTAGTATTAACCAATAAATATTAACATGTTCCTGTATAGTGTATAACAGGGGTCACCAATTAATATTTTTGTAGGGCCACATTAGGAATCTGAAAATTTTTCGCGGGCCATTAAAATTCTAAGTACATATTTTCAACATATAATAGGACAATAGGTATTATTTTAAAATTTGATGTAATGAGAACATTATTTTTTAATTTTTTATTTGTTATTGTTTTTAAACATTAAGAACATAATTAATACCACAAACATTTGAAAAATGTAAGCACACATCACAGCTACTGTCTGGTGACAAATTAAACAAACTGGTAAGGCCCCTGCCCGAACCGGTAATATAAAACAACACTGATACGTCCACTCAAGCAAAAATTGTCTGTTTTCAGTTTCAACTTTTCTTCTCTTTTTATCCATTTTCAAATAAAAATAGTAGAAATTAGAAATTATATAACCGAAATAAATCGAAAAAATAAATCAATGCAACTAACACGAAAAAAATTACAATGTGATACAACTGCGGTAATCGACAGACTGACTACGTCGACGTAAAATCAACTAGCAGTCATTCAATGACTCAATTAAAGTTTAGATAAGATATGCTTTGCGACCAATTTATCAACTGTTGTCGGTAAATCGGTGAAAACCAATAATATTTAACAAAAGTAATAATTTACAACAATAACACATAGAATATAGATTATAGAATGTTGTCGTAATATGTGTTTTTATTTTTTGTCTGCGGGCCGGATAAAATTTGTTCACGGGCCGTATGCGACCCGCGAGCCGCCTACTGGTGACCC
>NC_042495.1:17261013-17263201 GCF_005508785.2 Acyrthosiphon pisum | reverse complement strand
TAATTAAATCATCTAATATCTCATCTAGATAAATATAATGGTTATCTGTGGTAATTTATCTAGATAAATAATATAATTATAAGAATATTTTTAAATATTGAAATAGCCAATAATTTACGAGAATCAAGTAGTGATTCCAAATACCAATATTATTATAGTTTAAAAAAGAAATATTTACTGAAATATTGTCAGTTTTATTTTGTTATTTAATTTTTATTCAAGTTGTATTAAAAATTAAAATTGTGTATTATTTTAGTCGAACAATAACATTAAGGATTTATTAATTAATAAATATTACCTAATTAGTAATTACTAATAAATTACAATGTTTATAATATAATTTAAAAACAAATTATCTATTTTTTTTATCTAGATGTTTATTTTTATCTTTATCTAGATAAAAAAAATGATGTTATACTTTATCTTATCTACATAAATTTTGAATGAATTATCTGTTATCTTATCCAGATGATTTTTTGATTTTTCCCAACACTGACCGTACGCACAGCCAGTGATTCGAAAAACGTTTCGACGGATTCGAACTCAGACCTACCTAACAACCTACGCCTAACCTACAGACACAAAGATCACAATAAAGATCACATAAAGATCACATAAACGGATGTATACGATATACATCGGTGTAATCGTATATAATTCGATGTATCTACACACTGTTTAAACTTTAATTGGAGTTTATTCAATGATCTGTCCGTTATTATTATTATTATTACATTTTTATATTATTATAATGTAGGAATGTTTGAATAATACATTTATTTGAATCAAAACACAAAATTGTGTTTACGTTAAGCAATATACCTATAGGTACGTTATTAAGAACCAAACAATATGTCTACAATAATATAATGCAATGAACAAAACAAAACAAAAAAACAGTATCTATCAGTTGTGCGTTAGAACGACGACCGACTGACATTTCGTGAACGCGAATTTTAAAGTGTACACACCGAGTATGCGTACAAACCACATATCCACGGGTTTCAAAAGAAATAAAATTAACAAATAGAGCACAAACGGCAATTGAAAAAATGAAACGAATCGAGAAAAACGAAAAAAGCAATAATAACGACCGACGCTGGCTACGATTGCGATGGCTATGGATCGATATCGCGTACAAACTGCACATCGGTGGCTTTTAAAACAAACGAACTATAGGTATATGTGAATAGAGGAGTGATGGGGATGATAAAATGTCGAAAAAGTGAAAAACGGCGTAAAAAGCCTAACATTTTTCAAAAAACGTTTATTTTCGAAACATTTGAAAATCAACCGACCGCCGCCGTCGTGAAGGTAGGTACGTGATTGGATGCGTTAAGGAATTGACGGGAACGGGTCAGCCGGACTGTAGAAACGGAGCGGTGTTTAATTTTCTACGCCACGGGTTCACTATAGCCGGCACGACGTTTTCTGTTCTATTGGTACACTATACCTAGGGGGTGCCACGGTTCTCGGAATCTTTATTTTATAGAAAAGGAAGGATAGTGGTACCTTATAATGGAGAGAATTTTAGTGACTATGATGACATTCATAACCTTTGTGACGGGAGGTATAAGACCAACATCCCGGTGGGGTGACCCCCTATTTCCACTTAAGCGGGACTGGCTACTTCTCGCCTTGAGTGGCGCAGACTCGTCCCTCCAGACAGGTACACCGGGCGCCCGAGCGCCATACGATGTTCTGCTGGCAACGCTCAGGCAGTGACTATGATGACAGTGATGCAGACAAAAATTATATTCCTGATAATTATAAAAAAATCATCATTCAGGTATAAAATTAAATGCATGATACTTTACTTTTATGAATTTTTATATACAATTATTGTATCATTCGTTTTTATTCTTCTAAAATGAACTGGTTGTGGGTTTATACTAAAGCTGAGACATTTCTTACTGTTACATTATATTATAAAGTGCAACACTGCAATTTATTAATTTTGTCTAGTGATAACGGGCACTTACTTTTAGTTAATATATACTCCGGCCCACGAGAGTCCATATGTCAGAACGCGTCCGTCGCTGCGCATCGGTTCCCCTTCCATACGCTGAATCATACCGATCGGAAACCGGCCGGCAACGATCGCCGACAGCCGTCGTTAGCCGTGTTTTTATGACCCGTTGTATTCACGTTGCCGAGTGGTGGGAACAGCACTATGGTGGGAGAAATT
>NC_042495.1:17257581-17259618 GCF_005508785.2 Acyrthosiphon pisum | reverse complement strand
AAGCTAGCGAAACTCACAAACAGAAATGTCAAGTATGCGGTCAACAAAATCATAAATCGTATGATTGTAAGTATAAAGGTTATACATTTAATTTGTGTCATTTAGTAGGGCATTTAGCTCCCATGTGTAAAAATAAAAATAATTTTAATCAAAAAAATAAAACTTTTAATACTCATTATGTAGAAAATAAAAATAATAATTCTGATGACGATGACATTTTTCTTGGTGTATCAGACAATTTTAAATTAATGTCTGAACCAAATAATGAAGCATTAAAACCTTTAGAACTAAATGTACAACTGAATGACATAAACATTAAATTTCAAATTGATACAGGTAGCTTACGACACTTATAGGTAAACAATATCTTATATCTATAAACATTCTGTTGTCTATTTTTCTTCATAATAGTATATTATAACACCTATATATCCTAATATGTTAATATTTATTATAAGTCTATCATTGTATTTATTATATTATATTATAATATTATATTTATCTAATTATGTTACTAATTATCATACTTTGTAGACGTTGTAAATCAACTGGTACGCTCAACTGGAAATCTTAAATATGAAATAAGAGAACTGAGTAAAAAAAGTGACTCTTCAGAAAATGCTATGATGAATATTGTAGATAATTGTCATTCCTTTCCACGTTCCAATAATGCAGATAATAATTACATAGAAGATGATGTGTATTGCTTTCCATTAACAACAATTAAAGAATTAAACACTTTTGAAGAAAAGCTGTCTTCTGACAATATATTTTGTAAAAAAATGGTAAAAAATGTTCTTATATTTTTATTTCAATAATACTATTGATAACATATTTATTTAGTTTAATATATAAAATATATACTAGTATGCCGGATTGCATAAACAATTAATAAACTTAAGTTGAAAACCAATAGTTAGCTAATATGGTTCCTTATGACTGATGTAGTACATTACATTTTAGTGAGCCTCAAATTAATCAATTTTTTGTACAACCAGGCATGAAATTCTCAATGCTTGTAAAGAAATTTAAATAAATTATACACCTACATAAAATATTTATTTTCTCATATTGAATAATACAGATCAGCGAATTGTCAAGATTAGAAAGATCAACTATTTCAAAAACAACTAGAGAAATCATGTCTAAAATCTTTCATCAAAATTTGCTTGCACAGTTCTCGTACAAAGGCCAAAAGAAAAAACGAGTGTTCTCTATACTGAAAACATGCTCTATTATAATGAGTAAGAATTCCATTGGTTATCTTAATAATTGAACTAATTATAATTAATCAATTTCAGGTACTATAAGGAGTATTAGAAAATATAAAAATTGTCCAGAGATAGATGTATTGAAGCCAATGAAAGTGTATATGGCTAATGCTAAAAGCCGGGAAAATGGAAAACAAAAAAATCAATGAAAATCAGGCACCGCAATTATCTCCATAATAAAAATGATAAAAAATAAAATTGAAATAATTTTATTTATAAAATGCATAACAGATTTTATGTATTATTATAACAGTTTATTAAATAATATTTTATACATAAATATTAATAAAGATGGCAAATTATTTTAAAAATGTTTGACTAAATATTAATAAAACATCTTTCCTAACTTTCCTAACCATAAAGTATTGATAAAATATAAATATTGATAAAATGCTATATATATTAATTTATATTTATTATTAGCAATTTAGTATTCATCATATAGTTAAAAAAAAAAATGGTTTTAGAGAGGTATATTGATATTACTACTTAAAAACATATGTAATATATATTATATTATACATTTTTAATATATATTATATATTTTTTTAAATTATCAGCTATAAAATAATATGATGTATCTAAAATATTTAAAATATTTTTATTTTTACAGTAATATATTTATAAAATGTAATCACAATATCTCACAAATGATTCTAAAATTATTTCAGAAATATCAGAGCAGCGGCGAAAATATATTTTGTACATAAATCTTATACATAATATGTGTACTTAAGTCATTTGCAAGGTTTTGTAAGCACAAATT
>NC_042495.1:17256624-17257531 GCF_005508785.2 Acyrthosiphon pisum | reverse complement strand
AATAGGTAATGTAGGCATATACGGGAAGTGTAGATCAGAGTGAAACAACAAGTTGTTTTACCTAATGCAATTCGACATAACTAGGGAAGTAATATTAGAATATAGCTATCACGCCACTAGTACGTCATTGTTAGAACCCACATAAATACGGGTAGAGCGCCTACCATTACTTAGAAGATAGTCAGCTCTCGTCGTAGGTCTAACAAGCTTACGACAGTGCTTATAATTTATTGTGTATTTGAATTTGTAATAATAAAGTGTTAAATTATTGTTATCTTTAAAAAGTCTAAAAGTGTTTATAATTATCACCTATCTTTCTCATCCACGACTCAAGACAACGACGAACGTGCGACGTCGTTAAATAATTATTGTATTAGTGTTCAACGTGTCCTGCACGGCGATCACTACACTGGTAAAGCCCCTGCCCGATCCGGTAAAATAAAACAACACTGATACGTCCACTCAAGCAAAAATTGTCTGTTTTCAGTTTCAACTTTTCTTCTCTTTTTATCCATTTTCAAATAAAAATAGTAGAAATTAGAAATTATATAACCGAAATAAATCGAAAAAATAAATCAATGCAACTAACACGAAAAAAATTACAATGTGATACAACTGCGGTAATCGACAGACTGACTACGTCGACGTAAAATCAACTAGCAGTCATTCAATGACTCAATTAAAGTTTAGATAAGATATGCTTTGCGACCAATTTATCAACTGTTGTCGGTAAATCGGTGAAAACCAATAATATTTAACAAAAGTAATAATTTACAACAATAACACATAGAATATAGATTATAGAATGTTGTCGTAATTTGTGTTTTTATTTTTTGTCTGCGGGCCGGATAAAATTTGTTCACGGGCCGTATGCGACCCGCGAGCCGCCTACTGGTGACCCGTGGTG
>NC_042495.1:17254393-17256574 GCF_005508785.2 Acyrthosiphon pisum | reverse complement strand
TTATTTTTGTTTTATTAATTGTTTTCGTTTTTTTTTTTTCGTTTTTTGTTTTTTACGTTTAATCACGTATTTTAAAAACATTTTCCATCCCTGTAATATACATAATATACACATATTTAAGGTTTTTTAAAAAATATACCAATCACCGACATAAAAAAGATATTAATATAGATTTTGTCATGTTTTTTCAAGTTTTCGAAAGTTACAGTCCCTCGCCTAATAAATTCTTGTAGTAGTTGTTTCTGGGTAGTAATAGTAATTTTTGTATCTCATGGTACATGATTAAAAAACATGCGATTGATAAACTTTCAAATACTTCAAAGTATATCGTTTCTTTATTTCCATTCACACTTTAAATGGCAACCATTACTATGTGCACATTTTTACCATTAAACCAACTATACAGCATGAGGGCGTTCTGTGCCAATAAATGGGCACTAAGCTCATAATACCAAGGTGATGAGTATAAATCAAGTATAAAAATGTGTTCATTAATTTTTTGAATAAAAATGTAAGTATATTAGTTAATTTCTGTTAATACAAATATAATTATTTCAGTTCAGATATAATCTGTTTTATAAATGGACATGGTTTATCACATGGTAGTTTCATATTATCAAAAAAACGTTGAATAAACATTCACACAGATATAGACTCTAATGTTAAACAGTTGGTAAATTTTGAAAAACATATCCAAGGCTTTGATGATTGAAAAATATACATATTTTGATTCATCAAAATATACCATGATTTGCGATGGATTTGATATTGTACCCACAATCAACAAGCATGGTTGGATAGGATTCTTGGCATTTTTTCTAATTTTCAATATTTCCTCAATTTCAATTGCTGTACTTGCAACTATCATAAAAGTGTTCTGAAAATCTTTAATTGGAAATTTATGGCAACATTTTCTTCCATTTAAATCAGTGAAGGTTTTTCTTATAGATGGAACAAAGAGCGTGAAGAATGTACAACATCACAGCATTTTTATAATCTGAAAAAATAATTATTTTTGTAACTAAAAATTAAAGTCTAAAATATGCTTATTTAAATTTAATAGAAAATTCAAAAAAAAATATTCAGGAAATATAGTGATTAATGAAGAATAAATATTTTATCAATAGTTAATAATTATATAGGTATTCGAATAGTACAGTTCAAGCATTTAAAGTTTAAGTAAAAGATGATGTAATATGAAATGGTTTAGTTAATTTCAGCATGCATACTATTGTACTATTCTAAACATTAAATGTAAATTTATAATAAATTTTAATATTTGGTTTCTATAAATCAAAATGTTATGGTTTTGTATGGTCTATTAATTAGTATTGGGTAGGTAAAACAAAATTATGTATATGACATATTTTAATGTAAAATATATACTATTCAACTTAACGAACATAATTTGTAAATTTCACTAATAATCATATTATACCAACCATTGTTTAATATTAAAACTGTTTTTTATATAAAAAAAAATTAAAGGATATATTTGAGCTCTAAATAACAATATATTTTCTTTTTTACTTGTTTAAAATATTAGTATCAATTTACTTACAAGTTTATACCCTAATGGTAGCATGTACTGAGTCTTATGAGTACCATGTCTTATGGATTTCTGATGGTGAAAAATTAGTTGTTTTTAGATGGTTCAAACGATAACCAGTGGTTTTTGCCCAAATCATTTCAATATCGTGCCAAGCTAACTCTTCATGTTTCAATTTGGCAATAAGAATTTCCGCATCTTCTTCAATAACTAATAAAACAGAAATAAAATAATTAAAATAAAATAAAACATATAAAAAATAATATGGTTACTTATTTCAAAATTTATATTTTCAGAAATCCTATAGGGTGGTTTATTGTTTTTCTGCAATTTTGACACTTGTGAAGACACCAATTCATGGCTTCTTAATCTTCTGAGTTTGTTATAGTACTTTGCATAAAGTTTTCCTTTTGGACACTTTCTTAGTCCGCTTCATTCAAAATATATTTCCTGTTAAAAAAATGTTATAATATTTATCATAGATATTTAATATATGATATTCACTTTTATTTCTGTACCTAGTAAAGGTCCCAACTATCATATCTGAAATCTGTTTAACCAAGGCAGTACACATGGGATGTTTTTTTTCAAACAAACTGGCTATTATCAAATCAACTAAGAGATTTCTGCAT
>NC_042495.1:17252821-17254293 GCF_005508785.2 Acyrthosiphon pisum | reverse complement strand
ATTAAATTAATTTAATCAAATCAACTCTACATGTCAGAAGTTGAATGAAAGGATCCAGAATGTTTAAACCTGAAGAAAACACAAATTAAATAGTAAATGAATCAATAATAAAGTGAAAATTCTATCTGGAATGTTTATTATGTTTATTCGTGCACAGCGAGGTCCATCAGACTAGTAAGGAACCAAAGCAATTCATTTTTTAATTAGGTAGGTAATACTTTTTTTGCTAGTAAACCTTAACTTAATAAAGAAATAAGCCATAACAATTTCTTTTTAAATGCATGAAAGAAATATATAAAACTTATAAAGCATAAAATAACTACAAAGCATATAAGCAGAATAAAAACATGTATCATAAATACATATAATTTTTAAGAACTATACATTTGACAATTTTGCTAGTTTTTTTTTTCTTTTGAGCAATTTTTTCTTTTCTATTTTCTTGCACGGCATAATGTCGCATGCGCATCACTAAATAGTTAATAATTATTGAAGAAACTAAGCAAATTTTGTGTGTTTCGCAAGGAAATGTAAACACAAAGTTTTCAAATATTTCATCAATAGTTAAGTCGAAAACATTTCTTTTATTGCAGTGCTTAGCAAAAGAATTTTCCACTTTTATAATAATATAATAACGTATGTCAGACGTATGACCCCACTATGACAATAATATTAAATATTAATAATATATTATACGATTCGTCTTCACAAATCACAATAGATGATTTATATTTATGACGACAACGAACAATTCGTTTAGAGCCCGGTTAACTAGCAGCGCCTACCTAGTGGTAAATAGCCAAACTATATCACCGTAACAATTTCTGACCGCGGTTGTGCCATACAAACCTATTACCGACGCATAACCTGTTCTTTATAATCGTGGTCTATGCGTTCCTATCACTTACCGTTCCGTAAATAATTTGGAATCTGGTATTCTGGTTCCTAACATCAATACCCAAAGTCAAGATTGTACACGGACTAAGATAATATATCTTAGTCCGTGATTGTGAACTACTGCATACTCGTTTCTTATCACTTATCAGTTATTTAGTTTTCAGTTATTCATACTTTTCATTTGAATTTGATAGATATTTATTTAAAAAAAATAAATATTTTGATCCTATCGTTTCTGTTTTTCGCATAATGCCCTAATATTTATTTATTATAAACTCTAACAATAGCAACTATGCCTAAAGTTAAAAGAAAGTGCGTATTTAATGAAAATTTACAAAAAGAATATGAGTTTTTAAAAATATGTGTGAAGCCAGGAATAATCAACAAAATTGAATGCATCAAATGTGGAGCAATTTTCAGTATAGAACATGGAGGAAAATCTGACATTACTCAGCACATTAATACAAAACGCCATAAGCTTGCTGTTGAATCTGAAAAACGTAATTCAGTTACTGATTATTTTACAAAAAAAAATGTTGGGCTGTGATAAATTATCATACGCAAATGAACGAACG
>NC_042495.1:17248974-17252721 GCF_005508785.2 Acyrthosiphon pisum | reverse complement strand
TACAAAACGCCATAAGCTTGCTGTTGAATCTGAAAAAGGTAATTCAGTTACTGATTATTTTACAAAAAAAAATGTTGGCTGTGATAAATTATCATACGCAAATGAAGGAACGTAGGCTTTTCATGTGTGCCAGCATAACCATAGTTTTATATCTATGGACTGTACTTCACAGTTTATACGTAAAATGTATGACAAGAAGTTCAGTTGTAGTCGTACTAAAACTAAAGCAATAATTGTCAATGTTTTATGTCCATACGCCTATGAAAAATTGAAAACTTATTTGAGTAATGCAAATTTTGTTTCAATTTTGATCAATTCTTCAAATCACAAAGACTTAAAAATGATTCCTTTATTAGTCAGATATTTTTCTCCAGATAGTGGCTTGAAAACAATTATTCTTGAATTTACCGATTTGCCTGGTGAAACAGCAGAAGAGTTAACAAATTATGTTTGGACATTATTAAAAACTTGGAAAATTGATAAAAAAGTTATTGCCCTATCTGCGGATAATACTAATACCAATTTCGGTGGTGTTCTAAGGCGGGGAAAAAATAATCTTTTTTATAGACTCAAAAATAATTTTGGTCACGACTTAATAGGTGTTGGATGTTCAGCGCATATATTAAATAATGCTATTCAAACAGCATCTGACACCTTACCTATTGATTTGCAAAATATCATATCAAAAATTTTTCAACATTTTTATATCTACTCTGTTAGAGTGAATTCATTAAAGGATTTTTGTTCATTTGTTAATACAGAATATAAAAAAGTGTTAGGCCATTCTAAGACACGTTGGCTTTCTCTTCACCCAGCACTTAATAGATTAATTGAAATGTTTGATGGTCTCAAATCATATTTTTTATCGATAGATATAAAGGTCCAACAGTAATTAAATCATTTTTTGAAAATCCTATATCATTACTAGTTGCAACATTTCTAAGTCTACAAAGTGAATTGTTTTCATCAGTTATTCGTGGATTAGAAGGAGACAATGTATCAGTTATTGAAGTAAAAATACAAGTTGATTCATTAGTAGAAAAACTTAAAGGTAGAAAAGAAGGAAATTTTATTACTTCAAAAGAGAGACTTTTGCTGGATGAATTAAAAGAAAATGGACTTATAACTGAAAATATATATTATAAGTATAAGTATGATTTTTATTCTACTTGCATAGAATACATAACAGAATGGTCCAAACCAACTCTTGACAAATTTAATGGGATATCTTGGCTTACTCTTAAAAATATAGAAAACAATTTTAGCTGGGAAAATATTTTAAAAAGTTTTGAGCTCATAAAATCTATTTTACCAGAAATTATAAATGTTATTGATGAATCACAGTTATTTGATGAAATAACTCTACTCAAAAGTAATTTAAATAATGTTACTATAGAAAATAAGTCTTTGGAAGAAATTTGGGTAGACATTTTCAAAGTCAGTTCTGAATGTGCTAATATTGATTTAAAAAATATAAAAAAGATAGTTGAGTTTTTGCTTTGTATACCTGGCACTAATGCATCAGTAGAAAGAGTTTTTTCTCAAATGAATTGTTTATGGACTGATCAAAAAAATTGTCTAAACATAGCGACAGTTAAAGTTATGCTTACTGTAAAAATGTTTTTCAAAGAAAATTGTGCTGAGTTTCATGCATTATTATCTACTAATGAAAATTTATTAAAACAAATTCAGTCATCTCAAAAATATGAAGGAAATCCGAAATAGTAACATAAGAGAAAACTAAAAAAAGTCTGAATCATAACTAAGTACAAAGTTTTTAAATTTCTATTTTTTATAACAGTATTATTAAATGTGAAGCATTGAAATTTTTTTAGCACAAATAAAAACACAATTTATTTATTTACATTTTAATTGCATATTATAATAATATTCCTTTGCGAAATCATAACAATTGTTTGTTTTTAAATGACGTAATAACCTTCGAAATCGGAATTTGTGCCGAGTGAATTTTCTATAGACGTAATATTTTCGAACGACAGATATATATAATAAACATTATTATATATATCTGTGTTTCGGTGAGTACTTTATATGCAGATAATTAATTAAATCTTACCGTCATTATTGTATTAAATGATTTCATTTTGCATATTTTAATTTTATAAAAAACAACTTGGTTGTAAAGATTCACAATGTTTTTTTCATATTGGCTTCACTGCATCAATCGTGATACTTATTAATTATCCTTAACATATTTACTAGAATCAGTGACGAACCAGTTTAATATTATTTATTTTGTATTTGACTAGCCGCCGGTCACTACAACTTATTCATTTTCCGTCTTTTTGTCTTTCATAATTTTGAATTTTTAGTGAGCGAATTCATCGATTACTTCAAGCTTATTTCTGTTTATTTTTTAATTTCATTAGTTTACACATACATAATAATGGCTTTAATTCCCCTTAAGTCCAATCAAGTCTTGGAGTTCTTGCCTTTGAACACGTGGACCGAGGTATGTTAAAAATTTATAATAGGTATTTGTAGTTTTTACTTTTGAATTTTTGATATGGAGGGTATTAATATTATATACTTGTTATTAATTAACTTGGTATTAATATTAAAATAAACATACATAAGTGTCTAATTTAACTATTATGTATCAAAGTTTAGCTTAATTCAACCTACGGTGGAGTAATACGTACAATAAATTGATATAAAATCCTAACCGTACTAAAATTCTATGAATAACAAAAAACCAAACATTCTTTTATATAGATATACATTTTTGCTTTGTGTAATTATTATTATTGTTGTACAAGAATTGTTTCAAATACTTCCTAGTAGACCTACATGATTGTTTTAATTTTTAAACGGTGGTGGCCAACAACTTTGACTCAGACAAGTACAATGGGTGCACACGTAGTTAGGCCTAACAATTGAAGAACCATATTTCATACATTTTCTTATATAACAAGCATTAAATACAGTATTTACAAATATATTAAACTTTTTCTTTAACATATAAATATAATATTTTCCAATCAGCTGATTTTCTCTATTTAATAGACCAACAGCCAATAGACAATAGTGAATATTTGGTCGCCTGTATTTAAACAAATATACATTCTTTGTGCATTTACACGTAAAAGAGAAATAATATTATACGGTTGTCAGATGACTTGTCGAAGGAGGTGGCCCAAATATGTAAAACTAGTGGGTCCTCTGTATTTGATGTTTTTTAAAATTATTTCATTAGCAATCCTACTCCAGTGACTGGCGTCGATAATCTGAAAACAACGATTCGGTTATTGTACTCGGCAATGTTTTTAAATAATTAAACTATCTGGCGTTACAATGAATCTCTTTTATTTTATAAAACAATAATTTATATCATGAATTAACTAATGGAAATTTTAAAATAATATAAGATTACATATCAATATGTTTAATATAACGCATACTGTTAAACCAATGTATGGTGAATGTCCTCATTCTCTCACTTTATCGTTCTCTATGATTCTTTAAATAAGCAAAATTAATTTCAACATATTATGATAGTCCATCACAATTATACCATAGACCGTTTTTTTCTGATAAAATCGTAGATCTATTATTTCTAAAATAACAATGATAATCATAAATAATAAACTTATAGGAACCAATAGGGAAGTAGGTTAATCATTTTAAAGAGCTATTTATTATATATTTACTTTATTATTAATGTAACGTTTATTTTGTATTTATATAGGTTTATTTGCAACCAAGTCATTTTGAAAATTATATACT
>NC_042495.1:17247852-17248760 GCF_005508785.2 Acyrthosiphon pisum | reverse complement strand
AAGCAATACTCCCCATCATAGAATTATGAAAACTATAAATAAATTAAATATCGATCTGTTCATATCACCAAACTTCAACTCATTCAAAAATTATTGTAATTCCTTACTTGTTAATTCATAGCTATAAGTATGTTAAATAATATGTATGTATAATAATTAATATTGTACCTCTATTGTTTTTCTCTATAATTATTCTGTTTATGTATATTACTTTAACGATCGAGTGTTGTTATTATTATTATGTATGTAATTGGGCCTGGCCCGTTTAAAACTTAAATAAATAAATAAATAAATAAATAAATAGACCAACAGCCAATAGACAATAGTGAATATTTGGTCGCCTGTATTTAAACAAATATACATTCTTTGTGCATTTACACGTAAAAGAGAAATTATATTATACGGTTGTCAGATGACTTGTCGAAGGAGGTGGCCCAAATATGTAAAACTAGTGGGTCCTCTGTATTTGATGTTTTTTAAAATTATTTCATTAGCAATCCTACTCCAGTGACTGGCGTCGATAATCTGAAAACAACGATTCGGTTATTGTACTCGGCAATGTTTTTAAATAATTAAACTATCTGGCGTTACAATGAATCTCTTTTATTTTATAAAACAATAATTTATATCATGAATTAACTAATGGAATTTTTAAAATAATATAAGATTACATATCAATATGTTTAATATAATGCATACTGTTAAACCAATGTATGGTGAATGTCCTGATTCTCTCACTTTATCGTTCTCTATGATTCTTTAAATAAGCAAAATTAATTTCAACATATTATGATAGTCCATCACAATTATACCATAGACCGTTTTTTTCTGATAAAATCGTAGATCTATTATTTCTAAATAACAATGATAATCATAAATAATAAACTTATAGGAACCAATAGGGAAGT
>NC_042495.1:17244537-17247752 GCF_005508785.2 Acyrthosiphon pisum | reverse complement strand
AATTCAAAAATAATAAATTAATTGAAATGATTTTAGATAGACGTAGGTACTATCTAGAACCTACATTATAATCACTTTTTTCTTTTCGA
Organism: Acyrthosiphon pisum; assembly: GCF_005508785.2. Classification (NCBI taxonomy): domain Eukaryota; kingdom Metazoa; phylum Arthropoda; class Insecta; order Hemiptera; family Aphididae; genus Acyrthosiphon; species Acyrthosiphon pisum. The sequence goes on along the minus strand of NC_042495.1, from coordinate 17,247,663 downwards.
GCTTTTCTCTTTTGAACATCATAGATAGATTTCAATTGGCGAATAGTTCTGATGCCAGTAGTCTATTGGCAATTGTATGCATTTCCAATTTCACTCCATGCCGCATCTTTTTCTTTATTTGTTGCACCATCAGTCTAAATTGTATTATTATTTTAATAATATGACACTATTTAACCACATGAAGAAACATGCAATTGTATGATTAACGTGTTCTGAACACCAGGAATAGGTATGCAAATTTAACTTTTGAAATTTTATTCATCCATAAAATGGGTGTAGAAAATAGAATCAATAAATAGTACATAAGAATAAAGCATAATATTATGATTACCTTGATATTTTCAACAATATTTTGTACGGCAAAAGAGATCAATTAAAATTGATTTTTCTCTTTCGCAGAAGTTCTTGCCCCTTTTATTGTCGTCTTCCATATTAATAATATTATAAATAATATTAATTTAAAATAATATTTTTAGATTAAATACAAGCAATATAGTTTTGACAATAAATTAACAAACCCGTTACGACTACTAGTGTTACGAGTTATGACACGGAAAATAATAATTTTGAATTTAACAATAAATTCAATATTTAAATTACCATTACAATTTAGTATTTACATTATTCATTACATTATTATGTGTTGTATAATTTTTCATTACAATAATACAATTAATTGATTTTTCATTACAATTTTCATTACAATTATATTCATTTTACAATTTTTGTTACATTAATATGGCTTTACACATTGTGTTTGACAGATATATATTGTTTACATTTGTTAACATAATTTGGTTGTGCACAATATATATTGTTTAGAGCAGCGGTTCCCAACCGGGGGTACGCGTACCCCTAGGGATACTCGCGATGATCTCAAGGGGTACGCGAAAAAAAAATTGAGTAATGGCGGAAAAATATTGAATTTGGTTAATTTAAAACTATTCGTTTCGAAAATATGCAATATACGTTATTACAAATGAAAACTTGTGTCACACAAAACACAATTTTTCCTTATCTTATAGATGTGGATTACAGAGTATACAATACTACCTAGAATACTATCTTATTATAGATTATATAATATTATTATATGGTAGGTTGCGGTGTTGGTGTGTATTGAACTTCGGCCGGTTTATATTGTTATCGCACTTTCGTACACACGGGTAAAACTTAATTTTATAATATATAATGGAATCAGTACGTCGATTGCTTTCAATCTGTGATTATTGTATGAAAACTTTTCTTATTTATATTTTATAATTCGTTATTTTCCATTGTTTTCAAATTGTTGTCGGTGGTTGCTTAATATTCTGTAATTTAATTTAAATAAGTACATTGTGAGAAATATGGATCAATGGTTAAAAACTGGTACAATAAAAAAACTAGACCAAGTTGGAGAAAATATTCATTTAAGAAGTACTTCTCGAGACTTAGCTAAATATTTGGTACAACATACAGAAAATGCACAGTCTTTAGTCTTTCAGTTCTTTAAAAAGGTAAAAAGAGAAAATACAATGATGAATATGTAAAATATGGATTTTCATATGTAGGAGATTTTGACTATCCTAAACCTAAGCGTATTGTGTGCGGTGAAGTATTGTCAAATAGCTGCATGAAACCTTCTCTGCTCTTAACCCTTTATAGGGCATGGGATCTATAATTCCCACCTAAGAAAAAAAATTCTTACGCCTTATGTGCAAAGGTAATATTTTTCCCACTTATTTGAAAAAAAACCGTTATTTTTTTCTTTATATGATAGTATAAATTACAAATATTTTATAACATTTTGAATAGGAGTAATAAATTGATAACTGTAGAAGTGGGAAATTATCATCCCATTGCCCACAGAGGATACCAATTTTTTTCCCTCCAATATTTTTTCTATCAAAATAATTATTATTTTTAATTTTATTAAATAAACTGATATACTTACAATCTCTTTGACTTCTTTATTATAATCAATATAATTTGCCGCGTATTTCTATGTTATCATGAAGGCCATGTGCCAAATTTTTACGGAGTTATCAAACAACAATTAAAATGTGATCTTGTTTCTGACTTATAAGTTGATATATTCAACTTAACGCCATTAATCGAATTTTTGGTGAATATCTTTAAAGTAAGTACTGAATTAACCACCATTTTATACTCTTTTCAAAAGTCTATTAACATTTTTTTAATAAATGCCCACTTAGAAAATATTTGCTATCTTTCTTGGAATATTTACATTTTTTATGACAAATTTTAAATGAATATAAATATATATTTTAGATGTCTTCCAAATTAACTGATGAAGAAATTTTACTTGAATTAAATACAATAAGTGATTCTATGGCCTTCGATTCGGATGAAGGAGGTGATAGTGATGCAGAAGACGATATTTTATACCCATCTTTAGTTGATAGTCATCAAACAAATTCTAGTCAAAAAAACTCATTCTGGAGTTTGAAAACAAGATCTTCAGGTAAATTATTTGATTCATTATATTAAATTGTATTTAAAAATTATCTTCAATACTTACAGGTGTAAGTACCACAGTAAATACTACAATAATTGATTTAAATGATAGCAATAGTCAACAACAAAATAAAGAAATATTCATGTATACAACTGGTAATTATAAAATAGGCTATACTAGGCCTTCCTATATAATTATTATTTTTATTTTAGATATTTTTAATGATAATAATTATTGCATTGACAATGAAAAAGAAAAATTAACTGAAAATTCAACAAATATAATTGTAAATTCTTACAATGAATGTGAAGAAAAGCAATCTTCATCCAATGGTAAATATTTTAAAAGTACCTATAAGACAATTTTTTTTAACAATACATTTTTTTAAACTTCTTTAGAATCTCAAAATAATGTGTTTATTGGTATTGAAGACTTATCAAGTGATGATGAAGAAATAGATGACACAGACAAGGACAAAGATTATACACCTACCTTATTAGAATGCAATGAATCACTTGAAGACTTCCCCCTTGATTTGGACCTTTTTCTCAACGATGAAAATATTTTAAATGACGATGATATTACAGACGATCCACCTAATATATCAGATTTTAATTTTGAAAAAGCAGGATGTTCTCCAGAAAAATATAAATTGACCCGTTTTA
>NC_042495.1:17241466-17243344 GCF_005508785.2 Acyrthosiphon pisum | reverse complement strand
CAATGAAAAAAAAATATATTAATCATTTGGAATTCAGATCAAGACTTACTGATGAGCCTTATAAGTGATTTTAGTTCTAGAAAAAAACAGACTTCATCACATCAAGATAGAATTATAAAAAAAAAAATTAAAATGTCCATCATAAGTCCATCATTTAAAAATGTTGAACATTTACCAAAATTTATAAGTAATTATAGGCATTGTAAAATGTGTAGTACTAAAAAAAATGAAAAAAGATCTAATATAGTATGCATAACTTGTGAGGTGACTCTATGTAAAAATTGTTTTGAATCATATCACAAACAATAACATATCAAAACACATTACATATATTTATTTGTATGTAATTTTAGTATTATTACATACAACTACTACCAGGAACTTAAATACTTTTTATTTTTTTTAACTATTTTGTTTTTATTTATATTATATATAATTTTATAAAGTTGAGTTTGTTTATTTAATTTTAGTATTATTACATTCAACTACTACCAGGAACTTAAATACTTTTTAACTTTTTAACTATTTTGTTTTTATTTATATTTTATATAATTTTAATAAAGTTGAGTTTGTTTATTTAATTTTAGTATTATTACATACAACTACTACCAGGAACTTAAATACTTTTTAATTTTTTAACTATTTTGTTTTTATTTCTTATATATATTTATTTATATTATATTATGTATAATTTTAATAAAGTTGAGTTTGTTTATTTAATTTTAGTATTATCACATACAACTACTACCAGGAACTTAAATACTTTTTAAGTTTTTAACTATTTTGTTTTTATTTCTTGCATATATTTATTTATATTATATTATATATAATTTTAATAAAGTGGAGTTTGTTTTTTTAATATTTTAATATTATTTTTGGAGAATTATATTTATTAATATTCAAAATTCTTCAGTTTTTAAAAGACTATTGTTTTTTTATTTTTATGAAATAAAAACTGGGTATATTTTCTTAGGTGGGAAATATATAGCCATTGCCCATTGCAGTTTTTATATACCGTAGAAGAGCATTGGGATACTATTTTCCCACCACTTTTCCAACTATGCAAAGCATATTAACATTTTTCCAATATTTTTCCCAAAATCCAAGAACTCTATACCATATGTATACTAATTTTCAGAATCATTAAATGTTTTATTACGTTCTGTCCTATAAAGGGTTAAGACATTTAGAAACAAAACATGCCGATTATAAACGTGTGTGAAGTTGGGGGACCATAACTAGGGGACTATTTACTCGGACGACTAGTGATAAGAAGCCTTGTACGTTGTGTTGCATTTCATAAAAGTTCAGGGGTGTCGTACTATTACTGTCGTATATTACTATTATAACCGTCAAGTAGATGTCGCCCTATGTTACACAGTAATTGTTGTAAGTTGTATTGTTTTAAAAGTATATATAAATAATTTCTATTGGCGTCATTACCACAATAATTATACCGAACATACTGACATAATATTGTAATCATAACGTCATAATGACAAATCAATAATAATGGAAAGTTAGGTTATAAATACAAAATTCCTCTAAAGGCTATACAATCTAACTCACGTTATTCAGTTTACCTTTACATCAATTAATAAGAGTTTAAACATGTAATTTGTCTTGAAGTATTTAAAACATCACTTTTTACGGAAACAGGTATGTATAAACTACTGGCTACTGTACTGAATAGTTATAGAGATGTAAGTATTTTATTCATTATTTAAGTATGTAATACCTATGTCATATTCTGTTTCCCTACCCACACAGTGATGAGTAGTCACCTGAGGCACTAATTATTGTATTATGATTTTTCCATGGTATGTTTACAACACAGTATATAGAACCATATTTATTGTGAAATATTACCTAATGTGT
>NC_042495.1:17228450-17241416 GCF_005508785.2 Acyrthosiphon pisum | reverse complement strand
CTGGCCATTGTCAAATAGAGTTGCCAAATCTAACAGCGAGTTGGGCAATCTAGGCAATGATCTTCTTCGGGCATGTCGCATTAGAGATTCGGCAGTTGACCATGGGTACAACCCTGCTGCTACTACGTGTCTAATAAAATATTAAATTCAGATATTAATTTCTGATAGGCCTCTACAAGATATTCTTTAGATTATAAAACGTTTTACCTTCTAGATTCCTCATCATATAAACTCCTTAACGAGATATTCTCAGTAGATGCCCTTCTTTTCAAAATGTCACAAAAATTATGAACCAGTTGCTGAGAGATATTTTGCTCACTAACATGGCCCTCATGTGGTTTTATTATCACTACAGTTCCGTTTCTCAGCTTCTTAATTGATCCCGGACAAAAATAAGTACTAGCTTTACTGCATTTATAATAACTGAAAAAAATAAGCTAACTTTACCGTATATCTATTTGTAATCCTAGTAAACTTTTAAAAATAAACTGTATTAAATATTTTCAAATAATAATTATATATTATATTTAATTGTATTAAGTTCATCATATGTGTACTTCTAGATATTAAAAGAAAGTTTTTCTGAATTATTTGTTAATTTTTGTTATTTGTCAAAATTCTAACTTCCTACACTTATTTTTATAGATTCTGAGAGGAGCTAAAGAATGTATTGATTTTACAATGTTGTGAGTTTTTTTTTCCTGTCAGTCAGCAACATTTTAGATTGTAAGCCATTCTTCAATTTTTGATATTAGCATCTTTTCTGATAGAAAAATGAACCTAGTTGGTACTTTGGGAGGTCCAAATAGTTTTTCATCAATGAATATTAGATTTGTTTTTATAATTCAAAAATGAATAATCCCAGATACTTGAAATTGATTATAATATTATATAATATATTATTATTATTATTATAGTATATTTTATTATTATTCTTCATTTTATTTTTCTTTATTATTCCTACCTATTATTATTGACATAATTATTGCGTTTCATTTTTTTTGTCATACCCTCAGTAAAGAATTTTCACTTAACCCTTTAGGCATAGGATCTATAATTCCCACCTAAGAAAAAAAATTCCTACGCCTTATGTGCGTAGTTTTAATTTTATTAAATAAACTGATATATTTACAATCTCTTTGACTTCTTTATTATAATCAATATAATTTGCCGCGTATTTCTATGTTATCATGAAGGCCATGTGCCAAATTTTTACGGAGTTATCAAACAACAATTAAAATGTGATCTTGTTTTTGACTTATAAGCTTATATATTCAACTTAACGCCATTAATCGAATTTTTGGTGAATATCTTTAAAGTAAGTACTTAATTAAACACCATTTTATACTCTTTTCAAAAGTCTATTAACATTTTTTTAATAAATGCCCACTTAGAAAATATTTGCTATCTTTCTTGGAATATTTACATTTTTTATGACAAATTTTAAATGAATATAAATATATATTTTAGATGTCTTCCAAATTAACTGATGAAGAAATTTTACTTGAATTAAATACAATAAGTGATTTTATGGCCTTCGATTCGGATGAAGGAGGTGATAGTGATGCAGAAGACGATATTTTATACCCATCTTTAGTTGATAGTCATCAAACAAATTCTAGTCAAAAAAACTCATTCTGGAGTTTGAAAACAAGATCTTCAGGTAAATTATTTGATTCATTATATTAAATTTTATTTAAAAATTATCTTCAATACTTACAGGTGTAAGTACCACAGTATATACTACAATAATTGATTTAAATAATAGCAATAGTCAACAACAAAATAAAGAAATATGACAACTGGTATAAAATGTATACAACTGGTAATTATAAAAATAGGCTATACTAGGCCTTCCTATATAATTATTATTTTTATTTTAGATATTTTTAATGATAATAATTATTGCATTGACAATGAAAAAGAAAAATTAACTGAAAATTCAACAAATATAATTGTAAATTCTTACAATGAATGTGAAGAAAAGCAATCTTCATCCAATGGTAAATATTTCAAAAGTACCTATAAGACAATTTTTTTTAACAATACATTTTTTTAAACTTCTTTAGAATCTCAAAATAATGTGTTTATTGGTATTGAAGACTTATCAAGTGATGATGAAGAAATAGATGACACAGACAAGGACAAAGATTGTACACCTACCTTATTAGAATGCAATGAATCACTTGAAGACTTCCCCCTTGATTTGGACCTTTTTCTCAACGATGAAAATATTTTAAATGACGATGATATTACAGACAATCCACCTAATATATCAGATTTTAATTTTGAAAAAGCAGGATGTTCTCCAGAAAAATATAAATTGACCCGTTTTAGAGAAGTGCATGGTTCAGGTAATAAAAATATTTATAACATGTGTCCCATACAGATTTTTAATATGATTATGGGTAATATGTATCAAAAAATTGTATTTGAATCAAATTTATATGCTGAACAACATAATATATCATTAAACACCAACATTGAAGAATTAAAAGCTTTTCTGGGGTTACTGATATATATGGGTTATCATGAGCTACCAGGTATTAGGCTGTATTGGTCAAATGATCCAAATTTTTATTGTGATCGAGTTGCAAAAGTAATGCCAGTTAAACAATTTTTAAAACTACTTCGCTGTATTCATCTTAATGACAATTCAAAAATGCCACAAAGACAGTCTCAAGAGTTTGACAAGCTTTTTAAAATTCGTCCCATGCTATCTCATTTACAAGAAAAATATAAAACTATGTACAAGCCTTCAAGACACCTTGCTGTGGATGAAAGTATGGTTGCTTTTAAAGGTCGTTCATCAATGAAGCAATTTATGCCATTAAAACCAATAAAACGAGGCTTTAAAGTTTGGGCTTTGGCTGACTCTCAGAGTGGATTTTTGTTAAACTTTGACGTGTATACCGGGAAAAAATCAGACGGTAATGTTGAATATGGTTTGGGAGAAAATGTTGTTATTTCGCTAACCGATACGTTAAAAAATAAATTTTATTGTATTTATTTTGACAATTTTTTTACAAGTATACCACTCATATCTAAACTTTTAAATGGTGGTTTATTTGCTTGTGGCACTTTTAGAGTGAATAAAAAATTTTACCCTAAACATTTAATGAAAAGTGATAACAAATATATGCCTGGTGACATAGAGTATGCACAATCAAAAGACATCAGTGTGATGAGATGGAAAGACAGGGGAGCAAAACCAGTTACATTAATTAGTAATATGCATAATGCATCAGAGTCTACTATAGTCAACAGAAAAAATAAAAAAGGAGAGAAAATTGCAGTGAAATGTCCTGTAGGTATATCTGATTACAACAAGCATATGGGTGGTGTGGACAAATTCGACCAATATATGGCTAATTATTCAATATCCCAAAAGTCTCGTCGTTGGTGGTTGAAGTTATTTTATTACATGATTGATACTGCTGTTGTAAATTCATTTATTTTATACAAAGAAAGTTGCAATACAATGAAAAAAAAATATATTAATCATTTGGAATTCAGATCAAGACTTACTGATGAGCTTATAAGTGATTTTAGTTCTAGAAAAAACAGACTTCATCACCTCAAGATAGAATTATAAAAAAAAAAATTAAAATGTCCATCATAAGTCCATCATTTAAAAATGTAGAACATTTACCAAAATTTATAAGTAATTATAGGCGTTGTAAAATGTGTAGTAGGTACTAAAAAAAATGAAAAAATTGTTTTGAATCATATCACAAACAATAACATATCAAAAATAAACATATATTTATTTGTATGTAATTTTAGTATTATTACATAAAACTACTACCAGGAACTTAAATACTTTTTATTTTTTTTAACTATTTTGTTTTTATTTCTTATATATAGTTATTTATATTATATTAAATATAATTTTAATAAAGTTGAGTTTGTTTATTTAATTTTAGTATTATTACATACAACTACTATACCAGGAACTTAAAGACTTTTTAATTTTTTAACTATTTTGTTTTTATTTCTTATATATAGTTATTTATATTATATTAAATATAATTTTAATAAAGTTGAGTTTGTTTATTTATATTATTTTTGGAGAATTATATTTATTAATATTCAAAATTCTTCAGTTTTTAAAAGACTATTGTTTTTTTATTTTTATGAAATAAAAACTGGGTATATTTTCTTAGGTGGGAAATACATAGCCATTGCCCATTGCAGTTTTTATATACCGTAGAAGGGCATTGGGATACTATTTTCCCACCACTTTTCCAACTATGCAAAGCATATTAACATTTTTCCAATATTTTTCCCAAAATCCAAGAACTCTATACCATATGTAGGTATACTAATTTTCAGAATCATTAAATGTTTTATTACGTTCTGCCCTATAAAGGGTTAAAAAAAAAGAAATTTGAGAACTATTCATATCAATATTTTTTAACTCAGCTAGAGAGTCAAAACAAAAATCAAAATTAGGTATATATAAAAAAAAATGTGTGACTATGTATTTTCGATATTTTTTATTTGTCATATGAAAAACTTATTAGAAATCTTTATTACATTTTCAAACTTTTTCACCCAACGAATAAAATTTTATTGACGTTTTTAGAAAAAAAAAAACTAAAATAATTAGAAATTGAAAATGCCTGTAAACAGCTCAAAACTAGTAAAAATATTTTGAAAATGTTATGGTGTACCTATAGAAAATGCTAATTATTTAAACATCTACAGTCATTTGTTCAGGACTGATACCACCAGCCAAAACCGATTTTGCGAAGAAGTTCCCGTTTTTCCTTAATTGTTTCTTTTTTGTTTTTCCCGCCGCTATTGAAAACTCCCGAGAAATATTTACTTTTGACCCCTTAAAGTACCAACTAGATACACTATCAAAAACGATGCTTTGAAGAAAATATAAACATTTTTACGTCCTAAAAAATGGTGATGGACGCAAAAAAAACGCTCTATATCGCTCTGCTCAGAATCTAAAAAAATTTGTGTAAAAAAAGATATTTTTATATTAGTATTTTTTTAGAGATTGCAGCAACATTTTAAGTTGTTAAATCCGGAACGAGTTCCTATATACCTAGTAGGTATATTTATTGATATTATTAAATAACAGATTACTTACGTGATTCCGTTCTTGACGCTATTATTCCTGTATGTGAATCCTTGGAAATACATTTTTTATTTTAATGATTTAAAACACAGTCAAACTTAAATAGAAAATATTCAAAGTAACCACAGCACAACAAAATATTAATAAACTTGAGGATCGAAAAATTGTAGGTACATCCGTCGTGGAACGAGGAAGTTTCAAAAGTCAATAACGATTAGCGGGATATATTTGTTGAGAATGTCAAGACCCCCACATTTTGACGAAAATATCATTATTAACCATTATTGGTTTTAAATAATAGCGAATTATTATTTAATTAAATGTGTTATATATATTATAACGTCTAGACTATAAGGTATATATTATAATATAATAGACTATAAAGTTTATATTATATAATTATTAGTAATTGCCGGGATACCCTCATCAAAATCTTGAATTTCGCGGAACTAGACATCGTGAAGTAAGATGGTTACTAGGAAATATAAACGATTGCGACTTTAAGTGTAAACGGTTTCAAAATTAGCATAATTATGAAATTTATATAATAGATATTGTTGTGTATTTTATTTAAATCCATTCACACCATCTATTAAAATAAATATGTTTGGTAATCAAACGTCAGTCATTGTTTGTCATTACTCGTATACCCACTTTAAAGTTTAAATACGCCTTCCTTTATAAGTATAATCAATTGAATCACCATATTGCAGCTTCTTGTATAAATTATTTCAATTCTGAAGTTAGTGATGGTTTATACTTTATAACTTAAAAGTTATAAATCAGTGAATAATGGAAATCGTATGAAAAAATATTAATTAAAATTAATGATATTAAGGCAAAGACAGCAAATACAAAAAAATTACAAATTTATAAAAAAATGTTCTTGTAGTTAATAATTATTTTAAGTTTTATAAAATTGTATAGGTACCTACCTCAAAATACAATTTTGCACACCTCGCCAAACACGAGAAAACGCAATTTTCCCATGTTCGGCCTGTGGTACAACTTTACTCCGGCACTGCCTTTGCCGAATATTGAACAAATACAATTTTCAATGATGCAATATTATGTAGGTACCTACTTTATTCTGTACAATTTTGTACACCTTCCCGAACACTAATTTTTAGGATTTTAATATAAGTATATTATTGAATATAACTATATAAGTGTAAACTAGGATAAGGTATACCTACATTAATTAGAAGGAACATAAAACAATATTACCAATAGCCAATAGGTAGATAATATTTTAAGTTTAACACCTAAGTTAATTTATTATCATCTAAAGAAATGCCTTAAAAATAAATATAAATTAACAAGCAAAAGAAATTGATTTGTTTCGAATCTAAAAACTGAAACATAAATGAGTGCATATTATTCATTGTTTCAATTGTTAAAAGTATTAATCATAATCTACTATTATGGGTAGTTAAATATTACATTTTCTGAGCTGGCATAAGACCATTAACTGCAAAATAATTAGTGTGAATTGGCAGGTAACTTAAAAAAATTAGTTTATTTTAGAGTTGGGTGACACTGCGACAGATGGTACGAAAATTGGGTGTATTTTAAAATTTTAAATGTGTAAGATATTCACGTGTAATAAATAGGTGTCCATGCCTATATCGGTTCTCATAAATTAATGAACACATTTAGATGATAAATATTTAAAAAATCAGTGTAACATATTATTGTAATAAAAATTGTGATTCACTATTATATTATAGTAATAATTTTACTATATTAATATTTTTAAATTAAATAGGTATTCAAGCAATGTATGAATATCACAAATAATGAATAGAATGCTTATATGTTGCTTGAATATTAAAATATTAAAAAATCGCCAATACTTAACCACAGACCACGTTTTTACTTAAAATTATGATAATAGGTAAATTCATTCTAATTTCAAAACTAACACTAAAATATTGAAACTAGTGAATGAAAATTTGCTATGACGTGCGTATGTAAGGAGACAACAAATGCGTGCCGGGTAACGTCCTTTTAAAAGTTAAAACAGTCAAAACGAATTAATAATTAATATTTTAAGACATTTAAATTAGTAAAAAGAGATGCACGATGATTACATTTTAGTAAAATAAAAAATTGTTTATTTCAAAAAGTCTAATATATATACTATGAAAATAAATTCCTTACAGATTTATGTAGACTTATTGTATTGATTTATGTAGACTTATTACATTGAAACATCAATATTTGATCGATATCTGTCAATAAATCTAGCTTTACTTTTGTCATTCTTAACATGCTATCCCACGCAAATCCTGGTGTTGTGTAATACCACAGATAATTTATAATTATACATATAATATTATTATTATATTATTATTATTATTATTATACATATAATTTATAATTTTTTAAAGAAATGTCTCTAAAATATTCCATTATATCTGTGTGTAATACATCGATCTTATTAGGTATATAAACTATTAAAATGGTGTATTCACGAAGATTTTGTATATTAAATACTTCCCAAATTTTTCGTGAGTTTTCATACTCCTCTATCGTTATATTTTTATCAGTGAGAGAACTATACAATTTTTCTATAGGGGGTAAACATGTTTCATTAAATTTTTCTTCACAATCCATATACTCATAAGGATAGGCTAACTTTCTAGTAACTAAATTTAAATGCTCTTCAGGAAAATATTTACTAAGTTCTTTAAATTTAAGTTTTTCAAGATTATTTGTTAATTTGTCTAAAGAACTTGGTAAAAATTTAAATGAATCAATAAATCTTAATTCAATTTTTAATATTGTTGGTTCACCATTGATAACTTTTGTACGTTCTATAATTTTTGAAAAAGAAATATATTTTTTTTTCATTATTTGGAATTAACTTTATATCATTATTATCGTTACCAAATTGTTTTATAAATAGATGAGCATCATATAAAGCCCGAAAGATTATATAACTTTTTCGAGAACATAACTTTGATTTCGAGGCTTGACTGCGTTGAATCTTGAAGACTTTAAGTCGATACGACCAATATTGAATGATTTAGGTTTTCTCGATGTATTACGATTATGAAAAAACCAAAACCTTTAAAAAAAATACTATCTTTTTGAAACCTTCGAGGATCGACGCAGGAGTATCTCTAGACCAGTTCCCGGTTTTTTAAAAGTTTCTTAACTCAATTATTATGGGGGTAAACGTTGAGTTCAAAATTTGAATTTTTCAAAAAAAAAATTGGCGGGAAATTTTGTTTTGCCAATTTCTCAAACTTAAATTCGATACGAGGCTTTTTTGAGACAGCAATTTGATCTATAAGTGTCACTGCGTTGACCTTGAAAGTTTCAGACGATACGACCAATACCAAAGAACTAGTACTTAAAAATTTACATTCAGCAGTTCCAATTTTATGTTGTTAGCTCAAATATATATATTAGAGTGAATTGACCTATTATTTTAAAAGTTTTAATATTTTATTCTTATATACCTATCGATTTACATTAATAAATAATAAGCTGAACGCCTACAAAAATAAATGTGAAAAGAAAGATCAAAAAAATTATTACTTAAAACGTTAAACAGACGTATACCATAACAGGGCCTAAAATTGTGTGCAATAGCACACACTATGTGCAGTAGCTAATATTAAATGTGCAGTAGCAAATTTAAAAGTGTGCAGTTCTTATTTTCGGCTTTTATCCATTTTTATTTGATTAATATTCAATATTGGTGATTGAAAATTACGAATTAGCATATTGTATTTATTTAAAATCCTTAACATTAAAAATAATACCGACTACACCATATTCAGGACGGCTTAAAATTTAATACGTAAGTATATTAAGCCAAATTATTTCGTTTTTAATTTTAAAAGGTTTAGCCATATACCTTTATGTATCAATGACTTTTATAGAAGATTGTCTTACATTGATTTATTTATTATAACAAATTATTAATAAATAGCAAAAATAATCATGCAATGAAGTTATATGCGGCATTTACTAGGTATATGTTCATTATTTTAAAATATTTTGGTGTGGAGTAGCAAAATATGTTAATTTTAGGCCCTGTACCATAAGGGAAACGTCTAGTTATACGAATAATCACGTAATACGTTTTCAACTTTTTTCTTCTCCGATTACGGGTGAAATAATGGTTGTACGTACTTCGACCATAGACCCTTTCTGAATCCTCGTACACTAAAAAACTAGGATTTTGAGTTTTGTAGTGATCGATCAAATGTATGTTTTGCATACATGTACATTAACCTCTTACCCATCCATGGGTTAACCCACCAGGCCACCCACCCCAATTTATAGATGGGACACTTGACCCAAAAATTCTGCATCAGTTTGCACCTACCTAAACACCTAATATTATATATATTAGAGATGTCTCATTCACAACATTCCACTTCAGATATTTCTGAAACTTCATATACAAAAACTTACTATTTTATAAAACTAAATTACAAATTACAAAATTTAATAAATAGATATAACAAATAAAACATTGAAAAAACAAACAAACAATTTTGTATATTTTGAAGTTAATATTTGTTCTATAATTTAACTCTACTTTAGGGGATTGAAATTGTTCTTATTAATAGATACAATAAAATAAAATAAAAAACTGTTAAAATGTAATTTAAGAAACATATTTACATTTTGCTAATATGTACCTACTAAAATAAAAATGTTGAATTTGTACTTCATTGTTAATGTAGTCTTTTAAAGTATGTGTTAAAATATTTCCTTATTTACATGAAAAAAACATATAGCCATAAGGATAGTATTATTTAAACATTTTTAATTAATCAAAAGTTCATATATATTATCTATTTAGAACTTAGAATATAAAATAATAACTGTAAATAATTTATTAAAACAATTAAATGCTGAAGATTTCATTTACAAATATACTAAATTATCTGATTTAATAATCAATGAAAAATATAAAATTACTACATTTAAAAAAAATAACTAATAAATATGGCGATAAAATATCTGTTTTATTAGACAATAACTATACATTATTGCTACCAAATTCAATTAATGTCGATGTTGACTAATATCGTTTTCATAATTAAGTATAAGTTACCTAACCTAACCTTAAGTTAACCTTACTATTACTTATGTACCTATATAAACCTATGTATCTAGTATCTGGCAGATGTAGTGTTGGATTTATAAATAGAGTATAGGACCTATAGGTACATAATATAACGATAAACGAAACGTTCGATACACATGGGAAGTTATATTTTTAAATTTTTTTCAAAACAATATAGGTAGTTAAAAAATCAAATTAGGTAGGTATAAACAATATTATTAATTCACGAATACGTTTATTTTTTTCAACATTATTATAATCATATTATTTTATAATAATCTTGAAACGATAAATATTAATATACGACAATATATAGAAAATGCGTAATCTTATAATTATTCATTTAGTAAATGTATATTGTGATATATATATATAGGTACTATATATATATATATATTGTAATATATATGTAATATACTATACATTAATGTATGGCCGCGATTTGTACGTAGGTACCTTTCAGGAACCCGGGCCGCAACTCGTATGTACCTCTCATAAACTCGGGCCGCGACTCACCAACACCGGTTTATCCATACAATTTATTTAATTGGCATAATATATTATTATAACAAAAAATATTTTCAATAACTATTATAATATTCATGTCAAAATAATTTATTATTTTTGGTTTTTTTAATTTTTATTCATACAACCTGTTACGCATCGGAACAATAAGTACCTAACATGTATTATGACAGTAAGAACGACAGAAATTACAGATTGTAAAAGAAGATTTTAGGATTGTAGAGGAGGAACTACGACTTAATTTATTATTATTAATAATATATTTTGGCATAACATTAATTCATTTTAAATTTTGGCGTCACTGTTAAATTCGAAAATAAAATATAAAATATCATCTAGTTATTATTTTCACCGCTTGAGAGCATAAGTATCAATATTCTATATTCCGTAATTTGACGGTCCGGAACATTACGGTTCTACTTTCCGTACTTCTACGGTCCGGGGTTTTATATTTATTTTCCGTATTTTGACGGTCCGTGATATGATGGTCCATGCTTATCAACTTTCCGTAATTTGACGGTCCGTAAAAATACGGTTTGTCACTTTCCGTAATTTGACGGTCCGTGATGTTACGTTCCGTACATTTATATTCTGTAATTTTACGGTCCGTTCGATTATTTTCCGTGATTTTACATGCGTCCATCTGTAATTCTGTCGTAAACGTCGTACATTATACGATATAATTTATAATCCCGTTTGCTTTATTGCTTTCCAAGTATTTTGATTTGATTATTATAATATTATGTTTTTCATACACGATTTCGGCAATTACGCCTAACCAGCCAAAAGTATTGAAAATAATCGTAATGTCTTTTATTGCGATTAAATACCTCCTATATGACTTGTTAGATACAAGGATTGTCGAATAGTCGCTCAAGATCAACTTTATGTAAAAAAACTTCCAATTTCGTAAGTGACACGAAAAATCTCAGGGGGGGCAATGGCCCCCACTGGCCCCTCCCTCCGGGCGTCCCTGGTTTTATCAAAGGTAAAAGCATATGATGTAATTGTTTTGATTGATTTTGTATGTACCACTTTGGAAGAATATTATTGTCGTAGGTTGAGAGAATTTTCAAACTTCCGAAGCCATAATCCTCGTCTTTTTTTGAAAACTCAAATAAATAAAGCTATGGAAATAAACAAAGAAAACATATCACAAGTAGAGGACTATGAATATACTGTTTAGTACAAGGATGAATCATTCAATGTTAATATGAAGATTGGGATTTGTTCATGTAATAAGGTTAATTTGGACAGTTTTATGTTCATTAATGTGCTATTTACATACATTTTGATACATTATCACAGAGTTTTCCTGCTGTGACTTCAAGCGATAGAGATAAAATTGCTTTATTAGCAGATGGAGATAAAGCTCTACCAGTAGAGTTCTTTCAGTCATTTATTTTGGATAATAATGTTGCAATTACAGAAAATATAAATAATGAAGAATCTGTTCAAATTACCAATGTCATATCAAATAATACAATCTCAATTAATCAAAATAATAGTGCAGCCACAACCAATACAACCAACTCACAACAAATACCTCAAGAATCTATAAACAATATAATTGATTTATTTAAAGAAATTCATCAAAATTATGGATCATCTTCATCTGGCCTGAACACGTTAGAAACAAGATTAAAAAAAACTAAAAGTAAATGAAACTGGGAATCATTTTTACATACTGCAGGAAACCAAGCAGTACAATTGAGGAGAAGGTCAGGAGCAACAATTAGTGTACAGCCAACTACAATAGCAAGACGTTTACCAGCAGTAACCAGAGGTAGTAAACGTTTACCATCAGGAAGACCTCCTAAAAATTAAATTAAAATAAAGAAAATCTAGGCGACGAAATCTAGGAGAGAATATAAAACAAAATCAACCTAATGCAAAGTAACTTGGTAGTGGCCATTAAGAATAGGTTTCACATGAGTTTTTTTTTTTGATTTTTAACTCATGCATAATTATACATTAACAGATTAAGATGTTATTTACATTTTTATGGGCTTATATATTTGATTTGTCTAAATATAATAATAAAATGGTGTGTAGGTAATAGGTATAGGTATCAATTATTATTTTTTATACACGGTAAGATTATTCATTATTATTTTTATTATAAGTAGTATAAATTATATTATTCACTATGTATGTATACATTAGGCCTAGCCGCCTAGGTACATTATGTGTGTTTTTATATTATTATTTGTATTTAGTGGTACATTTTTCTTATACAATATATAGATAT
>NC_042495.1:17225725-17228400 GCF_005508785.2 Acyrthosiphon pisum | reverse complement strand
TTCGTATAAATTTAACCTTAAGCACTTATAAAAAAAATTGTGACTAACGATCTTGGATTTTTTTTATAACTGTGAGAACACTATAAGAAACCTGTATTAAATTTTCAAAGTTTCTATCCAACCAAAAATTTTTTATCGTTATTTTAAAAAAAAATACTTAGAAAAATTGAAAATTTCATTTGTCTATAAATAGCTCAAAAAAAGTCGAAACACTTTGAAAATTTAACCCTGTATAGACAACGCTAATATAAACATCTGTTGCAAATTTCAAGTGCTTACAATAATTATTTTTTGAGTTACAGTAAAATTAAGTTTTCGTTTTTGTCAAAAATTGGTTTTGCGTAAAAATTCGCGTTTTTCCGTTATTTTTTTAAGGTTTTTCCTGCCGCTTTTGAAAAGTATTGGGAAATTTTCACTTTTGACCCCCCAAAGTACCAACTAGATTCACTTTCCTTTCAGAAAAGGTACAACTTTTGAAAATCGAAGCATTTTTACTGCTCCAAAAGTTGTCGTCAGACACAAAAAAAAAAAAAAAACACACATCATTGTAAAATCAATACATTCATCACTTCGTTCAGAATCTAAAATGGATATATTTATTTAGAACATTATACACATAATGAAGATCAAAATATGTCCATAGGACTTTATGCTATATCATTTAACAATTCTAATAATTTAATTAAAATAGATAATGACTGTCAAATAACAATCAACAATAAATTAATTAACATAAAAAATGGAAAATATACTAAAGAACAACTAAATAAATTAATCAATCCAAATAAAGCTATCAAAATATTAGTATTATGATGATTTTCAATGTAATAAGTTTTATAATTATAACTAGGACTCGGATTTATATGTATTTATTTAACCAAAATATGTATTTATACAACAAAAATATGTACATAAATATGTGCTTAAAAATGTATAATATGTATATCAAAAAAAAATAATAATAATAATAAATAATAGAATGAAATGTAATAAAAAAATAAATAGTTATCTAACTATCTAATTATCTTGATAACAGTTAATAATAACATGCATTTTTAAATTTCGAATTAGAAAGATCGCCGATTCTGTCATAAAATTGCTTTATATCGACTGAAAGATCTCTCAACTTCAACTATTGGATAATATTGGATGTTGACTATGTCTGAACTCTGAAGGAGAAAGGTTAGGTTAAAATATGTAAAATATAATATAGTTCATGTCATCGGAAATTCCGTGAAACGAATTCATCACTTACCTAAATTAATTTATCAAGTCACAGTAAAAATATGTATTTACATATAAATCCGAGCCCTAATTATAACACATTTGTATCATAATATCGTTTAATAATTTTATATTTATATTTTCTAATCTATCATGTAATAATATTTTATAGAATTGTTGTGGTTCTGTAACAAACTCAGTTTTTTCATTTTTTGTCGTTGTCCGAATTTTCCCCATAAGCTAACTAGACATATTTTTGCTACAGCTCTTCTACCAGGATTATCACTTATTTTTTTTATATCCAATATAATACTCATTTTATCAAAAACTTCTTTTACATATTCTTCATTAGAACTATGATTATATTTTGAACTTTCTAATTTTATTTTTATAAAATTCTTAATATATTTTTTAAATAAATCTGTTGATTTCTTTTCAGAATGCCATACCTCATAAATTGTCGTTATAATATATCCTTTTTCCAAAGCTTTATTAACTTCATCTGTTGTCCATGTTCCTATAAATTGTCTTTCTTCTTCAGAATGATCACATCTTTGATTTTGGTCTACAGCACATTTATAACATAAAGGAAATAATAATTTTTCACTTTTTTCCATTTTTATTTTAACTGGAAGTACAGGTTGATAAAGATTTCTTGGAGGTAAAATTTTACATTTGATTAAACCAAACCAATTTTTGTTATATTTTATTGGATTAAATATTTTTTTAGGACATCATTGGGTTCTAGTTTTTGTCCTAAAATATTATTTGTTTGAGTAGATAATGCAACAACAATAGCTCTTGGAAAACATAAATTATCATCATTTTTAATCTCAATAATACTTCTTTTAGTATGGTTATCTTTTGATATATTTATTATTTTATTTCTCACTGAACCTCTTGGTATGTTTACTATTTGAACTTGAAAAGTGGTTTCTGTAATATCAATTTCTTCATTTGAAGTTAATAAGCATTAATTATAGATTTTAAGTTTACTATGATATCGCATCAGATCTCATTCCAGTATATAGGTGTTTTTATTTTTGGATTAAATAATGCAATACTTATTCTATCACCTTCTTCATAATATGCTGAATTGCTTTTAGCAAGCTTTACCATTTCATTTAAAGTTTTTTCTATATAATTAATTTTGTATTTTAAATTACATAGTTTTAGATCTTTTATTAATGCTTCTTTAAAACTCATTTTATATTCAGCTTTATGTATCATAAATCTAAAATCTAGTATTTTGGCGTGCATTCAGTTGAATTACATCATCAACTCATTAACTTCTGAGTTCTGGTGTTCTTTTTAATGAACTATTAAAATAATTTTCATCAGTAAACAATGAATTATCTAACTTAAAGAAGGTTTTTTATCTAACATTTGCAACTTGCTTTTTTATATTTTATATTAAACAATCTTTTTTAATTTACTACATTTTTTATATC
>NC_042495.1:17222701-17225313 GCF_005508785.2 Acyrthosiphon pisum | reverse complement strand
TTTTACTGTTACGATTCATTGTTTTATATTTATTTTTATTTTTATTTATAAAGAAAACATTTTGATATATATAAAAAATTTATTTTTATACACTATGGTATTTCAGGAGGTATGGTCGTACCTCCTGAAAATATAAATCAAAATAATAGATATAAAATAATTAGTACTATTATAAATGAATTTGAGCTTGCTGGTTTGAATCTATTAAAAATAAAATAATTAAAAATAGTTAAAATTTTTTGTAATTTTAACAGATTTGTTTAGATTTTTTGTAATTTTTAACAGGAAAATTTAAAGTCGATTTTTTTTTTGTAATGTTTTTTTCAATGTCATTTTTAGATTTTTTTATTTTTTTATGCTTTTTTTAAGAAAAAAAATTTGATAAAAAATAAAAGTCCCAAGTGCCCCACTTACTACTTACAACTGATATTTTTTTACTAAACTTTGTATTAATGTTTTCGAAACAAGTCACCTCATATTTTTTTCCATGTTCTAAATCACATAATTTTACAAACTCATATTGAGTGTTGCATTCATTTAAAAGTTCTTTAAATTTTTCCATTTCCATTTCTATTATTTATTAAAAAACAAATTTATTTTTTTTTAAATCGTATTTAAATTAGATTTATTTTTTAATTTTTTTTCAAACATCGAAACATTAAAACAGACATCAAATATGAATTAACATTGTAATATCATATAACAATGTTTCAATTAATGTCGATGTTGACTAATATCGTTTTCATAATTAAGTATAAGTTACCTAACCTAACCTTAAGTTAACCTTACTATTACCTATGTACCTATATAAACCTATGTATCTAGTATCTGGCAGATGTAGTGTTGGATTTATAAATAGAGTATAGGACCTATAGGTACATAATATAACGATAAACGAAACGTTCGATACACATGGGAAGTTATATTTTTAAATTTTTTTCAAAACAATATAGGTAGTTAAAAAATCAAATTAGGTAGGTATAAACAATATTATTAATTCACGAATACGTTTATTTTTTTCAACATTATTATAATCATATTATTTTATAATAATCTTGAAACGATAAATATTAATATACGACAATATATAGAAAATGCGTAATCTTATAATTATTCATTTAGTAAATGTATATTGTGATATATATATATAGGTACTATATATATATATATATTGTAATATATATGTAATATACTATACATTAATGTATGGCCGCGATTTGTACGTAGGTACCTTTCAGGAACCCGGGCCGCAACTCGTATGTACCTCTCATAAACTCGGGCCGCGACTCACCAACACCGGTTTATCCATACAATTTATTTAATTGGCATAATATATTATTATAACAAAAAATATTTTCAATAACTATTATAATATTCATGTCAAAATAATTTATTATTTTTGGTTTTTTTAATTTTTATTCATACAACCTGTTACGCATCGGAACAATAAGTACCTAACATGTATTATGACAGTAAGAACGACAGAAATTACAGATTGTAAAAGAAGATTTTAGGATTGTAGAGGAGGAACTACGACTTAATTTATTATTATTAATAATATATTTTGGCATAACATTAATTCATTTTAAATTTTGGCGTCACTGTTAAATTCGAAAATAAAATATAAAATATCATCTAGTTATTATTTTCACCGCTTGAGAGCATAAGTATCAATATTCTATATTCCGTAATTTGACGGTCCGGAACATTACGGTTCTACTTTCCGTACTTCTACGGTCCGGGGTTTTATATTTATTTTCCGTATTTTGACGGTCCGTGATATGATGGTCCATGCTTATCAACTTTCCGTAATTTGACGGTCCGTAAAAATACGGTTTGTCACTTTCCGTAATTTGACGGTCCGTGATGTTACGTTCCGTACATTTATATTCTGTAATTTTACGGTCCGTTCGATTATTTTCCGTGATTTTACATGCGTCCGTTAGTTAGTATGTTTAATGTAGCTCAATAGACTATAAAATATTAGTTTTAAAGTATGTTATATTATAATATTTTGACAACTATTGTCTATTTAAAAAATTGTGATTGTTCAAATCCTTTTGGATATAACTCGCAACAGTAAGTGTTATTCAGCCACCCTGGTAGACAATCCGACTACGGTGGATTGCAGACACCGCCGATGAGCGGCAATATGTATACATGCTTGATTAACCAATATACAAATAAAATACTAATACCAATACGTCATTAATAATTATTAATAATAATAATTTAAATAACGATTAACCAGTGGCAACCAATAATTATTATTATAATAGCTTTAGAACAAAAATTTCTACCGTAAACCTCAAAATCTCCGTTTGAGCACCTTCCCGGGTTAGACCTAGGGGTATGAAAAATAGATCACTTCACTCTCTCACACTTACTTAATGTACTCACAAAATTTCATAAAAATCGGTCTAGCCGTTTCGGAGTTCGAAGATAAATATTTTCCATATTGTGACACGAGATTTTTATATATTAGAAAGAGATATACCTATTGTAATAAATTAGTAATTACTATTAATCTTTAGTGCATACCTGGCAATATATACTTCGCATATTGTCCGCTATCCGACGAAGTCGGATTGCCTACCAATGTGATTTAACGA
>NC_042495.1:17220007-17222651 GCF_005508785.2 Acyrthosiphon pisum | reverse complement strand
AAAGGGAGATTGCTCACACCTTATTATATAGTATCTAGGTAGGTATCTATAGGTCCGTAGGTATACCAAATTTGAGGTTTGAGTATTGTTCTTTATCGAGTAGATCACTGTAGTTAATAAACTATCATCACATCATGGATGTGTAAAATTTTAATCCAATGATAAATTATTGCATATTTAAAAGGATTCTAAGTATTGATGTTTTATTGCACAGTCTTTATTTCCAAATGTATTTTATCATTCATTCAAACTATTATTATTATAACAAATAGATTTAGACTTTTAAATTTGTCCCAAACTTTGAAGTTAAAACACTAGGATACCAACTAAAAGTATTGATAAATGTCAAATTATTCTTATTGCCATATAAGTGTTTAACTATTTTTTATTTTATATTTCCCAACAGAATAGAACATTAAATATCTTTACATCATATAGGTACCTACTAAACATATTATAGTAATTATTTTATATTGAAATAATTTAAATACAGTTTTAACTTAATAATTTACAGCAAAATAATTTTGTTAATGAATACTTGTGTAAGTATCTATATAATAAATATGTAATTTGATTATAACACAATACCTAAATCGGCTAAATCCTAAATGCTAAAAATTATAAGCTAAAAAAAAAAAACACATCATTGTAAAATCAATACATTCATCGATACATTTATTTACTTGATAAGTATTCTAGTTTTTAAATAATAATTACTGAATTTTAACTAGGTATGTAAAATATTTATTTTAATAGGCGTATGTTTCTTAATATTGTATAGTATATGTTAACTTCTCCAGGGGAAATAACGCCAAAAATCTAGCCGCCGGACCGGGAATCGAACCCGAGTCTCTCGCTTGCCGGGCGATTGCTCTACCACTGAGCTACCTGACCGCATAGACCCATGACGCTATCTCCCCCAGTTAACGGGAGTTCTTACATATATAATATACTTTATTTTATAGCATAAAAAAATATATATTCAACTTATACTTTTGCACTACAATCACTGAACTTCTCAGAATATTTGAAATTTGGAATTTATTCCGTTAATAAAGAATTATTATTATTATTTAGATAATGTCATATTATAATACAATATTTTTAGAAACTTGAAGAAAAGCAAAATATTTATGAAAAGCAAAGTATTTCTGTTAAGTTTGTAAAAGATCCATTTTCTGTCGTTATTATTACTCCACTTATGAAAAGAGCACATAGATTAAAGACAGCAGGACAAATAGTATTTGTAGACAGTACAAGTGCTTGTGATGCAGAAAATCATTGTATTACATTTATGATGACACCATGTGCGGCAGGGGCCGTTCCTTTAGCTATTATTATTACAAAAGGTATTTTACTGCAGCATATAAAATTAAATAATATACCTATAATTAATTCAATAAAAATTAGATTCAATATAGGTCAAAGTTACATTTCATATAGTACAGGTTTTGGTTTAGTAAAAAGATTACTGGAAGATTCTTTTGCTGGAAATGGTTACCCTCAGCTATTTATGACTGATTGTACTACTGCTGAAATTAACGCATTAGAAAAAACATGGCCTGAAAGCAAAAATTTGTTATGTATTTTTCACGTTTGTCAAGCTGTTTGGAGGTGGTGTTGGGACAGTAAACATCAAATACTAAAAGAGGATAGAATTGAATTAATGCGATCCTTTAAAAATATTGTTTATGCAGAATCCAAATTATTAGCAAAAGAAGCATTTCAAAAAGCAATGTCTTTGTCAAAATATGAGAACTGATCAAAATATTTACAGGACTATTGGGAAACAAGAGAAAAATGGTGTCTTGCATGGAGAGATGTTACATGTCATGGACATCACACTAATAATTTTTCAGAAATAACTGTACGGATATTTAAAGATACGGTTTTATCCAGGCAAGCCCGCAGAGATGCAGCTCAGGGGGGGCAAACAAATTTTTTTTTAAATAAAAACAAATTTAACTTTATATAAAATTACACTATTAGTTCTAATATTTATAAGAAAGAACATACTTAATACATTTTAAACAAAAAACCACTTTATTTAATTTAATTTATATCATATTATCATCATATTATTATTATTCAAAAAGTAATGACAATCTCCTTTTGTTTGAAGCAAACAAATTAATTGAATCATCAATTTGTTGATTCAAAAATTATTTATGATCATACCTTTGGCGGTGTATATTAATCAACCCCAAGCTACTCAGTCTTTCGTTTCCCATCCTATTTCTAATCCAAGTCTTTAAACGGCGTAAAGTGCTGAAACATAATTAAAAATTTATTTTAAATATGAACTTATTCAATACGCCATTTATTTTTCTCATGTTCATTAGCCTTTTCTATAAATTTTTTATGATTTACAAATGAGCTAGTTATAAAAGATCCAAAGTATGAACCGTGTGTCACACGAGGCCGAAAGAGAACACACGTAAGACAAAGAGCTCCTTTCAATAACTCTGAATAAACTAACCATGGGTATTGTGAAAAGTGAAAACCATTTAAACAAAAATGGACGTTTACTGTCTTCAACATCATTTTTAAAATTGTAGAAACCGCTAATTGGATTTTAATATTATATTATCTGTAATTTCTGTCGTAAACGTCGGTACATTATACGATATAATTTATAATCCCG
>NC_042495.1:17191556-17218486 GCF_005508785.2 Acyrthosiphon pisum | reverse complement strand
TTATTTTTTATACACGGTAAGATTATTCATTATTATTTTTATTATAAGTAGTATAAATTATATTATTCACTATGTATGTATACATTAGGCCTAGCCGCCTAGGTACATTATGTGTGTTTTTATATTATTATTTGTATTTAGTGGTACATTTTTCTTATACAATATATAGATATTAACATAATATGTTAATATTATTTTCTTTGAGTAAAAGCTAAATATTACCTAATTAATAAAAAGTCCATCATAAATGTAAAATTAATATGGTTATTATTCACATATTATAGGTATAATAATATATTATAAATTTATAAACTTTTATTTGGTAGTAAGTAAGTACCTATCATTATGTTCAATATACATTTATATAATATATAAAATATAAATATATAATATATATATATATATACAATTAGTATTTACTAATTCACAATTAACTATAGGAATACAACATAATATTACTGTACCTAAATAATATTACCTTAGTTCATGAACTCGTCACTATATGATCATTGAAATGTTGATGTTACCACAATAATCAATATCGTATAATGCATATAAATATGTTATATATTATACCTACATTAATCATTCATAACAAAATCCATTCATCATAAAAAGGCGGCAAATCGCAAATGTATATAAATCATTAGATTATAAGTTAAATTGATAATTTTAATAATAATTATTATTGTTATCATAATTATTATGAACTGTAGGCGGCAAATTTAAATAGACCAATCAGGAGCATCAAATCGATACCGGGTCCCTAACAGGGTGCAGTATGTTAAAATGCCCCTTTGCCCCCCCCCCCTTAATCCGGACTTATATATTTGTTGTTTGCTCGTGGTTCCAAATCTATGAAGAATAATGGAAGCCTTACAATAGTTCGATCAGTTAAACCTTTTAGTCTTAACTCTGTGATATATCATTGAGATTTTTTGTTTGTTTCGTCAGATTTGTTCACTTTGGTTTTTTGAAACAGTAGTTATGAGTGTGACCAAATATTTGGAAAAATTAAAAAATAAAAATCTATTATTAATAAAAATTCTTAATTGCACCTATAAGCATAAAAGTTAAATAAAAAATAATAAATTAATAAAGGACCAGAATTAATAAATAATCTTAACTGAATAAAAAGATTCTTAATTAAATAAAAAAATTTAGGTAGTTGAATAAAAATTTTTGATACCAGTTTCGAAAGTGTTGATGAAAAAACTCGATGTTGGCTCACATTTTCTTTATTTTTATCACGTACGTCAAAATACTTATGTGCAATTTTAAAATCTAACTTGCTAATTCTTGATAATTATTTGCTCAATTTTGGTAAGAATAGTTTGAGAGAAACTTATGACATTTTGTCTTTATGTTTGTGTGCGTCCCTGAATTGTTTAGATTTACAATAAATTGGACCCGCCAGATACAACACCTAAAGGTGTTCACATAAAGGTTTTGAGATTTACGATAGAAATCGAAAATGTTGTATGTGTATACATGGATACTATGAATTGGTTACAGCTTACAGATTATAATATTATTTAATAGGAGATATATAATATAATATATTATTAGTAGAAATTACTAATTAGCACTTTTTTGTTTTTCTTAATGATTGTAATTTTGGTTACACTTTATATTGATATTATAATTAGAAGAAATATTGCATATACATTTTGTACAAATATATTTATTAAACCTATAACCTTTACGATGTCGGCTTGTAATGTCCCACCTTTTAATATAATACAATCATAAATTATTTCTAATGTTCTTGTCTATTTTTAAGTAATAAATATTAAACTTTTAAATTTTGTGTAATATTTATGTAATTAAGTTCCTACTACCTATTCTGTAATAAAAAGTGTCTATAATATTATATACCTAATCATAAATTGTTTCTTTTTTATGTATTAGCGCAAATAGCATTTGAGATTTGGGGGGCAGAAGTACTACTATAAAGTAATATTGAATATGATATAAACAACTTTAGGTAGGTAATGCATGAGAGTTAACTAAAAACACATGGGTTAAGGGTTTTTCAGTTTTCGTTTCAAAAACACATATAAATGATAGATAGCACTTCCAGGATCAGTATTACTTCTATGATGTTAGGACGTAGGCCATTTGGTTGATTCAAAAATAATTGTTTAATACTCTCAAATCACGATAAATAAAATAAAAAACAATTTTCTGATCAACACGTGTTTTCATTTCCAAAATACATAAAAAAGATGGACAGCACCTCCAGGATTGGTATTACCTCTATGGTGTTGATGAGTCGTAGGTATAATGGTTGAATTGCAAATAATTTTTTTATACTCGCCAATATCGCAGTCAAAAAAAATAACTCGTTTCTTAACTATCATTTTTGAATACAAGCATACTAATTCGTACGACTTGCGTACTAAATGATGGGACCAAAAAAAACATCGCGACACTATATGTTCTATTTGGAGGGGGGGACTCGAGAAATACCCAAATGTTAGGAACGACATTTTTTCTTGGACGGGAGATCGTACGAATTTCGGAAACGGTCATATAAATTCGTCAAATGTGAATTAACTAAACCGTTTTAGGGTAACCCGAATTAACAGCCATTTACACACATTTAACTCTGTGAGTTATAGCTAGTTCAAATTTAGTTAAATCAGTTTTAGCTGTGCATGTAACCGCAGTATTACATAAATCATAATGCGGATTGAAAATTATCATAATCCATAATGAAGTAACAACTAACAATTAATCATGGCTAAATATATATATATATTTATATATATATAGGGTGTGTCCCAGAAGTCCCGTATCGCCCTTAGTATCTCCATGGAAAATCAATATATTTTAATGCAATTTTTTTTTTACAGTAGGTATTAAGTATGGAAATTCTGATTGAATAGCATATTAATATTCGATTTTTTTTCAAAAATTCAAAAATGATCAAACATATTTTTTCTGCCAAATAAGTTTTTTAATTTTCCAAGAGAGCCATTTTGTTGATCGTATTTTTTAAAACAGTTCAAAAAAAAAAAAATTTTAAATGTAATGAAAATTGCCCAAGTTAGAGCTAATTATTATTTTAAATTTTTAAGAATAATAGTTATGTTACCTCTGCATACGGCATTATCAAAATTCGATTCGCATGTTAATATTATTACAATCGCGCTGATTTTTCGGCTAAAATTAAAAATAATAATTAGCTCTAACATGGACGATTTTCATTAAATTTTAATTATTTTTTTTTTGAATTGTTTTAAAAAATACGATTAACAAAATGGCTATGTTGGAAAATTAAAAAACCTATTTTCCTAAAAAATGTTTTGATTATTTTTGAATTTTTGAAAAAAAAATCGAATATTATGCTATTCAATTAGAATATTCATGCTTATTAGGGCCACTTTATCAATCTCCAGTTAAGAGAATTTAATCTCCAGTTAAGATTAATCCTCAGTTAAAGTAGAAATGTGATTTTATTAATACTTGATTAATATTTTAACCGTAGTTTAACTGAAAATTAATTAATCCGAGATATTTGGTCAGTTACTGGCCTACTGTAAAAAAAAACGGCATTTAAATATATTGATTTTCCATGGAGATACTTATAAGGTTGATACGGGACTTGTAGGACTTACTGTTTATATACATTTAGCCATGCAATTAATAATCATGAAGACTAGTATAGACTTATAAATATATCTTTTAAAATTAAACTCACCAGTCGTGCACCAATTACTTATTAATAATTAATGAAAAATTAATCTTTATTTTATAAACTATTAATAATTTTAGATTCTGAGCAGAGCGATGAATATACTGATTTTACTATGTGTCTTTTTTTTTAATTTTAATTTTTTGTGTCTGTGTACACGATAAGTAGTCGAAATAATGCTTTAATTTTCAATTTCAGTATGTTGTTCAAATGGGAAAGTGAAGCTAGTTGGTGCATTTGAGAGTTTAAATTTAAAATTCCAAGTGGTTTTTTTAAAGCGCTGGGAAAAACAAAAAAAAATGAAGGAAAAACGGGAAATCAAAAATTTTACGCAAAATTGGCTGTCGACAAAATCAATTTTGATTTTTGGAGTAACTCTATAACAAATGACCAATACATGCATTTTTCTCTGAATGCTTATATTAGCATTTTCTATACAGTATACCTACACTATAAAACTTTCAAAATATTTTGACTTGTTTTGAGCTGATATATTATATAAATATTTTTTTCTGTCATGTTGGAACTCACATAGGCCTTCGCAAGCTTGGGCAAGTTAATGATAATTTTTAACTGAGTTAAGTTAAAAGTTATATGAACATTTTCAATTAACTTCTTAACTCAAGTTAAGTTATTATTATTATTTTTTTTTGCATCTATATAAATACCCATTAATATGGTTTAAGATAATAAAAATCATAAATATTACTAAGCACAGTAAATAGCCAATAGCTTTTCTATACATAGACTTAAATTAATTATTAGGTATTGAATTAATAGAGTTATGTAGTAGGTACCAGAAGCATACAAAATTAAAAATTCCAAGGTAAATACAAGCTTTTGATTTATAAATAAATAAATAACTTATTAATGCAAAAATATCTTATAATATGTTCTTGAGAATTGTACATTTTTAATGTGTATCTATATTAATATAATAAGATAATATTATATTAGGTATTTATTAATTATTATTATAACAATATGCCGCAGTCCAAATAAAGTTTTTATCATTAATATCTATCACGGTTGGCATAAAAAAACAGAAAATGAAATAGAGTTTCTAGATTAATTTGTTGAAAAGGCAAAAGATATTATTGAAAATGGTTTAGATCATAAGGATAGAAAATATCAAGTCTGCATAAAACTAATATGCGCAGACGCACTGGCAAAATCATATATTTTAGGTGTAAAAGGACATTCAGGGTACTCAAGCTGTTCCAAATGTTAGGATGAAAGTAAAAGTATTAACAGAAGAATCTGTTTTTCTGTTTCCCTGGTGGAAAAAAAACTGATAGTGAATTTTTAATGAAATCTGATGACGATTACCATTTAAAGCCAAGTGCATTAGAAAAAATTCCACACCTAGAGCTCGTAACACAAATCCCATTAAATTATTTACATTTAATCTGTCTTGGAGTTATGAAAAAACTCATAAATTTATGGTGTTGTGATGAATTTCGTCTTCGACTACCATTGCGTAAGGTTACAAATGTTTCTAGTCAATTAGAAAGTTCAATTAAACATTTTTCTCCATTTGAATTCCAAAGAAAGCCCAGAAGGCTTTTACATTACCGCCAATGGAAAGCAACAGAGTTCAGGCAGTTATTATTATATACAGAACCAGTTATATTCAAAAATATTTTATCCTTTAAAATTTAAAATTATTGCATGTTGCCATATCAATTTTGATTTCAAAGGAATTTAGTACTGAAGAACCTCAACTAGATTATGCTCAAAAATTACTTCAACATTTTGTCTCAACATTTAAAATTATTTATGGTGAACATCATATCTCACATAATATACATAGCTATTGGCTAGAAAAACTATTATTAGTAACTAATATTTTGTTTTCTTATTACCTGCCTACATTTTATTAACAATTTAATCGGATATCGTTGAATTTTAAATTAAATTTACTCATGTCGTAGTAGGTTCCTCCGATGAGAGGCCTCTACAGGCTGTTTAGTCTGCCTTTTTATTTTTATTTTAACCTATATTTGCCATCAATTGTTCTTATTGTTCTCTCTGTTGTAACTGATTGAATAAAAACTTATGAACCAATAAAAAAAATTTAATTGTTTTATTTTTTAATTGTAAATATATTTCTATGTATAAATTATAGATATATTTTAACGATTATTATTTTAGTATAAGTTATTAATTTTATAGGATGTCAGTTATATATTTGTTTTTTCTCTCAGACCAATGCACAACATGGATAAACACTTTCACCTAAAATCATTTTTATAATTTTTGACTTTTATAAGTAAAATCACTATCTATTACAAAAAATTATAGAGGATAGTCAATTTGAAGGGAAGGTACGACATATAAATTTTATATTTTATTATTAGGTATTTAACTTTAAAATAAAAAAAAATTGTTAATTTAAATGTTCTTTAAAATATTTTTGACATAATAATTAGGCAAATTGATGTCTTACCCTCAAAAAAATTATTCTCTATTGTTTTTGTAATGGGTGATTTCACTCTAAGATTACTCAAAAACATAAAAAAAAATTATTCTGAATAAATTTGTTTTGTAAATGTTGTGCGTGGACACGATAAAGAAAACAAACAGACATAATCTTCAACTTTTTCAATTTCAATATAAATGTTGAGTAGGTATAATTAAAATAATTGGGTAAGTGGATGTTGCTATGCTGTAAAGTAGTGGCAGCTCGAAATAGGTATATTTTAATAACGTAATTCATAGAAATATTAATGGATGAGTGGGTGTCTTGTCTTTGGAATGGTAGTTTGAAGAATTTTTAAAAGTTGGTAATTCAATTAGAAATATAATCTTTAGCTCTACATGTCTATCAGCGTAAGTCATACAGCAACAGCCAACATTGAGTTAAGGGACATCATACATTGGTACCCGCATGTGTAAAGAATGGAATATAAATAGGTATTATATTTATTATTTCGAAGAAATTATCGATGAAAGATAACGATTAACATTAGTTATAATAGTAGGTGTATGTGGTTAAATTAAAATAGTTGTAAGCTTGTTGCTGTTTTTATATTAGATATGTTATATTATATTATATTTGTATTGGGGAACAAACAAATATTTATAAATAGATTCTATGAATATTTTTATTATTTTCCAATATCTACTTGGTATATTGATAACCATTTGATTCACTCCATGTACATAAGTGGATTACATTCTTACTTATTCAATGTCTACTATTTTAAACATTTTGAAGTTTATAATAATAATACTGTTTAGTTTTACTGCAATATTGGAAGTTTCAACTTACAGTGAATAAACTTGTGTTTTTTTAAAGTTAAGTCGTAAACATTTTAAATATATGCTATGGATGCAAATCATACAAAATGTGTGTGTGGTAAAATTAAGACATCAATGAAAAAAAAAACCTTATGGAACTGAAACAAGGATTAAAGGCTTGTTAATTGAATAACATTAAAAAAGGTGCAGGAAGAACACGAGATATCAAATCTTTTTTTCACTACATTTAAGTAAGTACTTATAAGTTCTATTAACAAAATATTACACGGTTTTTACTTTTTACCCAAAATAGTATTACAATTAATTTCAAAATGTACAGAAATATTATGTACCAAATTTTAAGGAACTTTTGAAATATATAAGTAACTTGATGTCTTCATGACTTATCGGTTCATCACTATTTATATGGTTTAATATTTTTAGTCAAAATCGTAGTTTAATACAATATGTAAAAAACATAATAATATTGCATATTTTTTGAATAATTATGATATGAATCTACATATTTTATAGATTTTTATTGCTTATAAGTGCAGGACCTACTTATCAGTTAAACCCAGCGCTGAGATTTGTATGTAAATACATATTTTTACTAAAACATGATAAATTTAAGATTTAAAGCATTATTAAAATTACTAAATATTTTGGAATCATTCGACAATAGAGTAACGTCTTCAAATGCGAGTATATTTAAAAGTATTTGTTCAACATTTAGTTTTATTGTAAAATTAATTTATATGAAAAAGGTTTTTTCGGTCACAACACCACTGTCTAACTACTATTTACAGTCAAAATCATACCACGGCCCACAAGAGAGTATTACTGTCGCCCGACGAAAACACGTTCGATTCCAGAACAGCTGCCGGATTTGATAAAATAACTGTAAAATTATTAAAAACCATAATTAATTCTATACTAGGCCCACTTCTATATATATTTATAATCTAAGTATTAAATACTGTTTATTTCCTGAAAAATTTGAGATAGCTGTAGTAGCTCCACTATTTAAAGAAGGAAATCGAGCTGAAATAAATAACTATAGACCAATATCAATGATTGTTAATTTTTGATGATTGTTAGAAAAAATCATTAAAAACAGATTAATGAAATACCTTGAATCTAAGAACTTACTCTCGAATAATCAATTTGGTTTTAGACCCGGTCTAAGTACAGAGGATGAATTATATAGTGTAACCAAGTTTATAAGTAATTCTCTAGGCAATGGTGAAAAAACATTAGCAATCTTCTTAGACTTAAAAAAAGCTTTTGATACAGTTAATCATATTGAATTAATAAAAATTCTTCCAACTTTTTGAATAACAAACAAAAGTCTACTTTGGTTTACTAGTTACCCAGAAAATAGATTACAATTAGTTAACATAAATGGTATACTAGGTGAAAAAAAAAGTGTTGTCTGCGATGTACCACAGGGAAGTGTGCTTGGACCTATCCTCTTTATATTATATACTAATAATGTTTGAAATACTAAAATAGATGGCCAGATCGATAAATCAATCTTATGTTTTATTTAATATGTTATCTTGTTAAATATTTTTTTTCTGATTAATAAACAAAAAAAAAAAAATAATAAGTAGGTGGTAATAACTAATAGGTAATTTTATAAACATAATAATCTCAATATACCTATTAGGTACTTAAATTAATTTTTCTTAAGTAATATGACGTGCATAAGTATGCTTAGAAATTATCAGTAGTTATGATAGTCATGTACAATATGATTATTCAACTAAAGTTCTGTTCTAACAACTATTCTTTATTAACCACTATACATGATAATTGAGTATTGTACGTCTTTGACTAATCCACTCTGAACACCAAACACAATAACTTGGTAGATATGATAATTTAATATTGATATAAAATAATTACTTATAACAAAAACCTTCTTAAGAAGACTTTTCCGAAGCGTCAAAAACAACACACATTTTTGTAGTTATACTCTCCGGACGCAGCACTACCTGATGAGGAATATAATACGCACCCGTCTGTTCATCGAATGATGGTACTTTTATTTGAGACATATGACCCAAGTCCAGATAGTCTTTCATTGCGTTGTGATACTCGTCACGGAGCTCAGGAAACTGTTGGAACTGATTTCCAACTGCTCTAACCGACGCAATGCCACGTCTTCCGATTTCCCGAGAAGTGATGGGTCTTGCAGGAATGGTAAGTGCACTATATAACGACCATGCGATTGGCGCGTTGTGGTCGATTGATATATTCGTTCACATTCCAAGTCAGCCTGACTAGATTTCTCTACGGTTGGAACGTTTTCGTTTTCTAGAAAACGCTGTAACATTCGGTCTACCGAATACGTGATTGAGCACATAGTGACTATGTTCCTGTCTGGTGAACTGGACGTTTTTCCCATGAGCACCCACCCAAAGACAGTAAACATGGCAATCAGTTGTCCCGCGATACCTTTCCTTTTATCACCTAGGAAAAGGTACGGGAAAACATCGGCACCGAGCAAAACGTCAATCGGTAGCGTCTCGGAATATTCAGGGTCGGCTAATTGTAATCTATGTGTGTGGGTCCAGTTATCTGACCAGACGCGTTCTGGCAGCACAGGTCCTGTTATACGAGATAAAATTAGGACGTCTACGTTAAATTGTGGTTTTTCTTGATCGACAGGACGTATAATTATGTTGGCGCTTCCTTTTACCACAGGAGCACGTGTCCCAGACAAAGCCTGTACCATAACGTCACATT
This sequence comes from Acyrthosiphon pisum, assembly GCF_005508785.2. Lineage (NCBI taxonomy): Eukaryota > Metazoa > Arthropoda > Insecta > Hemiptera > Aphididae > Acyrthosiphon > Acyrthosiphon pisum. The sequence continues at coordinate 17,208,789 of NC_042495.1, read as the reverse complement.
TTTTTCTGACCAACTGCAATAGATGAACACAACGCTTAGTTATAAAGCTACTTTGACTGGCGCTGTCTAATAGTGCTCGTACAGTGACGTGATTTCCTTCTTCATTCTGAATCACCACACTGGCGGTTGCTAACAAAACTGATGCATGGGGGCCTCTGGTAGACGACGCGGCCACTGTAATATGTGCAGAAATGACAATCTGATCGTGGTCACCGAAATGAAGTAAGGTATGGTGTCTTGCACTACACTTTGAGCATTTTTTTGTTGGTTCATACATTTACTCGCCATGTGCGCGCTGAAGCAGTTAAAACAACGTTTCAGATCTTTAATTATTTTCTAACGTTCGATTGGTGTCTTTTCTCTAAATAATGGACAATGTATTAACAAATGGCCTGGGTGACTATTGCCTACTTGACACGTGTACGTCCTCTTTTCCGGTTAATTAGTGCTAGTTTTCTTCGGTGCAAAGGTGTGTAATTGTTCTGTGCAATCACTGAATAAAGCGGTGGTTTTTGACAACTTGTTTCTTCTGCTCGTGGCAGGTTTGTCGTTGGCTTTCCATACAGTGGCTGATTTACCGTACTTGGTGAGGAACGTGACAAACTCTAATACCGTTGGATCTTCAGTAGAGTCTACTAATAATTCCCACTATGTCCTGAGATTTTGGTCCAATTTCTTTTGTAACAAATATAGCAGAATTGGATCACACTGATCTACGACATATGATAAGTTTCGTAATGCTCCGGTGGACTCAACTATGGTGTTCAATAATGTTTTTATTGAACCTCCATCATCGTACAATGTATTAGGTGCTTTAGACAACTCGTCAAGGTGACTCTCGGCGATGATACGACGGTTTGAATACTGTGCATTTAGCTGCGATAAGGCTAGCTCATAGTTACTGGCCGTCAGCATCAGATTTCCGATTAGTTTTAAGGGTTCTCCTTCCAATCTGGATTTCAGGTACCCAAATTTAAGTACCGGTGACATATTACTTTCGTGTACCAGTGTATCAAACATGTTTCGAAAACTTGTGTACTCTAGTGGACTTCTCCTAAATATCGGAACAGACAATTTTTCTACTGGAAAATAGGTATTTGTAGAACTGGGTGGTTTTTGTTCGAAAAAAGTTCTATTTAACGCTGTCTCAGCCACAGCTTCGAGCAGATACTCATCTGCAAGAATTTTACAGCCGACATACAACTCTTCAAACTCAGCTTGCCATTTTTCCGTTTCCCCTTTGTCGTCCGGGGCTTTCTACTGATATCGAATAATTGTGGACAGCTGCGTTTCAAAATCTTCAGATAACTTTTCTAGAGTAGCGTACATTATCTTAAATTTAATTTTTGCCTTCGTATCGTTCGAATCTCCTTTGATTGCCTCCCCTGCTTCATACACACAACGAGTTCTATTTTTCAAGTTTGATATGCGAGGTTTTGCTTCTTCATAAACGCCCATTTTTTAATATTGTATGTATATAAGAAATTGCAACGATTAACTGTACGTGTATAAATACGTAACCTAGTTTTTTTTTTATATAAGTTAGGTACCAAACGTATTGTACACCATTTATAATTACGTACTGGTACTGCGAATCCGCGTTGCTCTCGCGGTACGGGGAGTGCAGATATTCGCGTAGACCGCTTGGCGCCTAGCGATAGCGGTGGTAACAGAATTAGAGCGTAATGAGTACAAAGTCCAAATCCATCATAATACCCAGTAGACGGGCGAGACACTTTTCGACCAAAAACGTGCCCTTCCCTTTTCGGCCGATTCACTATCGGCCAAAAAGTTATTATTAAAAAATAATTATAAGCCTTTATGTAGAAAAAAATATTTTTGTTAGTTATTTTTAAATATAGTAGTAGGTTACATATAAAAGATGATAATAATTACATATAAGTCTTTATGTTATACTTATAAAAAAATATTAAAAAATATTTAAGTTGTATAAAATACTAAAATGTATAAATGAATACGTAATAATATTTAAAAAAATAATTTTTGTTGTCAATAAAATATAGAAAACTATGATAATAATTACAATTCCTGTCATAATTCATTTTTTTTTACTCACTTTTGTTAGCTCGGTTTAGGATAGATTGCTGGTTCACTACTTTTTAAAGTAGTTATTTGAAACTAACTTAACAACATCATTGAGTATTATATTAAACTTTTTTTTGGTCGAAAAGTGAATCGGCCGAATAGGGAAGGGTACGTTTTTGGTCGAAAAGGAAATCGACCTTTTTCAAAATTTGGTCAAACAGTGAATCGGCCGAAAAGGAAAGGGTACGTTTTTGGTCGAAAACGGCCATGCCCCAGTAGACACTTACAATTGTCATATTATAATTACTATTATGTAATGGTCTAATTCAGTGATCATACAACTAACGATTAAATGTCTAAAATCCAACAATGATTCAAATTACTTAGAATATTAAATTGTAAATCTTAATATCCTAGGCCGAAGGACCAAATGTTAACTCAGCTTAGATTAGTGGACTGTATTGTGTAAATAAATGGTAACAACTGTATTTGTAATTTTGCCGTGAGCGGCGGACTACTATTTTTAAAAAAAATTCAAAACAAAACAAATTTAGGTACAGGTAAAGGGGTACACAGGGATTGGCCAATTTGGGGATTCGTCGGGTTGACGAATAAAAATAACACAACAAATTATAATAAAGTTTTTTTTTTAACAAAGACGTATGCAGACAATGCTGGTGGTGATGCGTTGACCTCGGTGACGGTGGCTTAACGACGGTGATGGGTTTTACGAGACACAACGCACAATAAAAAACATGGAATAAAGAACAATAAAAAAAAAACGACAATATTCACGTCGCGTGACACTGGCAACGGCTTGGTGCAGGCACGAACTGGTCCGGTTATACCGAGAGTAGTGGGAAGGCGGCATTTGCCTATCGCAGTGTATATTTTTGTATTTTATGGTTATCTAGTAATATATTATCTATTAATATTTATTTATATATTATATTGTTTGAACATTATTGTGTATGACCTATTGTTTACCTACCTACATATATTTTTTAAACGTCTACGCATAGTGGTCAAATCGTAATAACTATATATACCTGCTGTTATGAATTGTGAAAAGAAGTATTTAATTCAAAAGACGAATATCGACTTTTATAAACAGGTTCTGTGTGTTTAATAGTATTTCAACATATCGCATGAAATGCTCATCACGAGAGGACGGTCGCTTGGCCATTGATGGATATATTTTATACTGATTTTCAAGCCTGTGCGCTTCATCCACTGTGTTGAACGTTTATCAACTATCTTATCTATAAATTACTATAGATAATTAAATAGGTATATTTCGAAAATCGTTGAGTTTGAAACACCTGCAGCCGTTCATGATATTCTATGCCGCAACATTTATGCACTATGCAGGGATCTATGCAACAACCAGAGTAACCCACACTATTCTACGAAAACAATTTCATGAAAGAAAATTGTTTGTGCGTCATGCACGAAGGTTTAAAATATATGAATATAAGATGTGACTTAAAAATGTATGTTTTGTAAGGACCTTGGTATGGATTCCAGTGTTGCCCAACAACTTATTCGAGATGGGTTAACACTTTTTTATTCTCGATGATATCTTGTCAAAAATCAGCATACAGTCAATATATTCTATTCTGTGATTCAGTCATTTTTCTCGTTTATTTTCGAAATGATTTATTTTACACAACATGCGATCTAGTCTCATGTCTACGCTCGTCGCGTCACGACGTGTGTACTGTACATTACTGTCTTATCTTATTATTTACACACCGTTCTAAATTTTAAAATAATAATATCCAACTGTTCAAAGTGCAAGGACACACTAATTTCGGAAGACGAAATTGTTTGTTCTGAGTGCGATAGCAAATACCACTTCACTTGTGGAGGTCTAAATGTGCTATCTTTCCAAAAACTTTCAAAAAATACAAAAAACAGATGGGTCTGCAACGTATGCAAATACAAATGGGACATCTCAAAGAAAAATATGGATACCAAATCAACAGATTTCACATTACAAGACCTTGCCAATTCAGTTAAATTTATGAGTGAAGAATTCGATGATTTCAATGGTACTGTAAACAAATTACTTGAAGAAATGAAAGAAATACGTAAAGAGAACACATAACTTTATGAAAACAATAAGAGGCTTTCTCAAGATATAGAGAATCTCAAATATCGTTTAGATAGCATTGAACAAAATAATCTTGATTCAACAATAGAAAATAGAAATAATTGGTATACCTAAGGTAACCAATGAGAAATGTACAGATACAGTGATAAAGCTTGCGACAGTATTAAACACAGTCATAACCGTAGAAGAAGCTTATCGCGTTCCTATTACGGTAAATGGTGAACATAAAATTATAGCCCATCTTACAAAGCCGGGTATGAAAAATGCCATAATCGCTAACTGTAAACAAAATAAAACACTAAATCTATCCAACATTAATCCCGAGTGGTCTAATGATAAGCACCTATATATAAATCAACATCTCACTAAAAATAAAAGACAACTACACGGTAAAGCCAGAGCCACAGCAAAAGAAAAAGGTTACAAATACGTATGGATCAACCAGGACGCAGAGATCTTAATCAGAAAAGACGAAAAGGCAAAGGTACGAAAAATTTTTTCGGAACAAGATCTTCTCCTACTTTAATATCTCTCCGATAAATATAACTATTAGATTTTAATTAACTTGTTCTAATGAAACCCAATTGCATGAACTACAATCACCGTATAGTTATTATCTGTTTTATTTTGTCATTAATGATTATTCCACACTATATTTACGTAGACTTTGGATCAATCTGTATCCATCATTCATTATTTAATTCAATATATATATATATATATATATATATATATGTACTACCACACTAATATAACTTTATCTAAAACAAAAATAACCATCTCTTTACATCACAATTATGGCTCATAACAATATATTAGCAAAATATGCTTAATCTAACTACTTCTGATAAAACAATTGAATCATATACCTACTAATATAATAAAGAACACAGCAGAAAAGGCGTATAATAATTCAACACGCAAAAGCATAATATTTAAAATAAAACCTTGAATTACAACCGAAATACTGAATAGCATAAGAGAAAGAGATATATTACACGCCCAGTCGAGGAAAAAACCATACGATCTACAATTGAAGGAAAAATTTTAAAAATGTAGAAATTATTTAAATAGTGCCATCAAAAAAGCTAAATTTGATTTTTACGGTGAAAAAATCAAAAAATGTAATAATGACCCTAAATTGATATGGAAAACTATTAAAGAAGCCACACAAGGTCATCCGAATACTAAAATTAAAACTTTACATATAGTTATAAGTAATACTACATACACAAATAAAACGCAACCTTTTAAAATAGCAGAACATTTCAATGAATATTTTGCGAATATAACCTCAAAAAGTGCAAACAATTACATTACTACAAACGAAAGTTCCGTAGACAATATAGATCCATCATTACCTCTCCAATCTCTATACATAAGGAAAACTAATTTAAGTGAAATAAAAAACATAATTTCGTCCTTAAAATATGGTACAGCTCCGGGACAAAATGACAAAATATGACAAAATTTGACAAAATTTCAACAGACATGATTAAATTACAGGGCTCTTGAACCATTAGTACTTATAATAAACAACATAATTAATACAGGAGTAGTCCCAGCTAGTTTCAAAACGGCAATAATAACTCCAATCTATAAAAAAGGTAGGTAATCCATGTAAAGCAGAAAATTATAGGCCAATAAGTCTCTTATCAAATTTCTCTAAGATATTTGAGAGAGTAATTAAATTGAGACTAGCCAATTACCTAGAAGAAAATGAAATCCTTACCCCATCACAATTTGGTTTCAGAAAAGGTCTTAACACTGAAGGTGCTATTAACAGCTTAATGCAATCAATTCATCACGCATTGGACTCTAAAAAAAAAGTAATCGGTATAATTATGAACTTAAGTAAAGCCTTCGACTCTGTTTGCCATAGTAAATTAATCTACTACCTAGACAAAATTGGCATCAAACACAATGCATTGAATTTATTTAAATCTTATTTAGAACACAGAACTCACAAAGTCCAAATAGACAATGTTATAAGCTCCTGTAAAACAATGTCCTTAGGAGTACCGCAAGGCACAGTACTATCCCCATTATTATATACCATATACGTCACAGGTTTATCGAACCTACAAATTGATGGTAGCCTATACTCTTATGCAGATGATACAGCTTTACTGATATCTGATAACACTTGGGACTCAGTAACAAAAAAAACAGAAAAATCCTTAAAAAAAAGTCGTTACTCGGTTTTCAAACCATAATTTAACTCTTAATAATAACAAAACGGTCTTTATAACATTTTCAAATATCTCAAGAACATCACCAAACTTTTTTACTTTAAAGACTCATGCCCAAAATTGTAATCAGAATATACAATGTAATTGCCCTATCATTCAAAGGACTAATCAAACCAAATACTTGGGAGTTACATTTGACCAACATCTACGTTGGAACGTGCATACCGCTGAACTTAATTAAAAATATGAAAACTGTATGCCTTTTATAATATGGCTAAACACATTCTTAACACACATTGGTTAAAAAATACTTACTTTGCCCTATCACAGTCCATAATAGAATATGGTATTGTGGCTTGGGGAGGAGCTCCTCTAACATATACAAACAACATACAAGTAGCCCAAAACACCACTTTAAAAATTATATTTCACAAACCTAGACTTCAACCTACTAAACAATTATACTCAGACACTAAACTACTATCCATTAAAAACTATGCCATAAAAAAACTTAATTCTACCTCTTTAAAAATAATCTAGCACAAATAGCCACACATAATCATAATACAAGATCTGAAAATCTAATATTTCCCAAAATAAACACATCTAAATATTATAATAGCTATGTCATAACGGGCTTGAGACTTTATGAAAGGCTCCCTCCTATTATAACAAATTGTGATAAATTTAAAAACTTTAAGTTTCTTATAAAGAGCTATATGGTTGTATTTTATTTATATTGTAAAATTATTTATTTTGTATTATACCTCGTTATAAACTATCCTACTTTGCTCATATAATATTTATTTTTTTCTTTTGTTTTCTATAACTACTAGCGGCAATTGTATTTATCATTATAATCTTCATTTATTTTACTATTATATTTGTTCATTTAATTAATAAATTTTTCTTTTATTCTCTTAGAGACTCTCGCCCATCAAAACAAGGAACTTAACCTTAGTGTTGGGCGAAGCAATTTAATCACAAATATGTATATATCTTCTGTTTCGAACAATTATTGCTGAATAAATTATTTTATTATGTTATTACCAAAACACCAGCTTTATATATATATATATATATATATATATATATATATGTTTACAATACTTATAAATTTATCGAATAATTATAATATGTAGCTATATGAATGCTAGGTACATTATTATCACACGCCAGTCACCACCGTTATTACCTACAAACCGTTCGATATATTAAATAATGTAAATATATTAATTCGTCTACAAAAGTATATGCAGAAATACGCTATAATAAATTTTCTATTACATTAATACTATAATTATCATATAAATTGTCGGGTTTTTATATGTATGTTTAATCTATGGCCGTCCTCCTACCAACCCAAAGGCCACAGCCTACAATGTCCATTCATATGGACTATATAGTTCATGATACCTGGTAATGACTGGCCTACTGTGAGTAGGAACTAAAATAGTGATCTCAGACCGCGGATAGAAAAAATAAACTATATTAGTGATCGAACTATTGTAAGGCTTTCATTATTCTTCGAAGATTTTAAGCCACGAGCACACAACAAAGATAATTATGAAATTAAAAACTTGTGCTATCATATAATAAAAGTGGAACCTCCGAGGAAAAACAGAGAAGTTCCACCATCCAAAAATTGCCAAATATTTGGTCTCACTCAAAACTACTGTTTCAAAACACCAAAGTAAACAAATTTGACGAACCAAATAAAATATCTCAATATCTCATCGAGTTAAGACTAAAAGGTTTAACTGCAATACAATTGAATAATTAAATTTTCAAATTAATTATTATTTGTACATTATGTTACGAACATTTAAACTACAAAAAAAGTTGACCCTATCAAAGAACTTAGTGATCGAACTATTGTAAGGCTTCCAATATTCTACAATGATTTTGAGCAACGAGCAAACAACAAAGATATTTATGATATTAAAAACTTGTGCTAAATATAATAAAAGTGGAACCTCTAAGGAAAAATAGAGAAGTTCCTTCATGCAAAAATTGCAAATATTTGGTCACGCTCAAAACTACTGTTTCAAAACAGCAAAGTGAACAAATTTGACGAAACAATAAAAATATCTCAACATCTCACAGAGTTAAGACTTAAAGGATTAACTGCAATACAATTGAATAATTAAATTTTCAAATTAATTATTATTTGTACATAATGTTACGAATATTTAAACTAAAAAAAAGTGGACCCTACCAACAAGCTTAGTGATCGAACTATTGTAAGGCTTTCATTATTCTTCGTAGATTTTGAGCCACGAGCAAATAATAATAAAGTTTCGATAACCAAATTAATTTATTATAAAAAGTAAAATAACCAATATAAAATTATATTTCTTCATTCCTATAATGCGAGTTGATGAGTATTCCACCAAAATTGGATAAACAGATGCATTACTTAAACACAAATATTTTTTTAATTTAATTAAAATATATCTATATTGACATTTAAGTTAAAAAAATTAAAATTATAATTATTAATCATTGATAATATTACACATAATAATTAGTTATAATAAATAAATACATTTTATTCTCTGCATAGAATTTATAATTAATGACAGTAAATATTTTCATATTACCTACATTATATTTTGGTTCTAAGTATTGAGTTTTATTAATAACAATATAAAATACAAATTTTAATAAATATAATCATTGTATCTATCTATAACAGTAATATTAGATTATTAATCTATTGATATTTTTAATAAATACATAATGAGTTGAACTTTATGTTCCTAAAAATTTGTTAGTTTATACTACATTACTTTTATAACAATAATAATATATTAATTTGAAAATATTTAAATCCCTCCGACAAGCTGATAGCTTGTGGTGGAGAGTTTACAATTACACAAAATAATATTTTAAAATTAAAAAATATAACATTACAAAAGCGTTTAAATATTTGTGTTTCAAATATAATTTAAAATGTTTTACATATTAAAAATGTTATATATTAATTTTAAGAATTCTACATAAATGTATTGCTACTTGCAAAATAGAAATGTTTGTACCAAAATGTTTATTAAATTTAGGAATAATTATATATACATATCTATATGAGTCATATAATTACCCAGTAATTCAAAATTGATCGGACGAGCAATATATATATATAGAGGTTAAATTAATTCTAAATTAAATACATTTTTACATCATTAAAGTCATTATTTGCTTATTATAGTATTTGTTTGTAATACCTAGTTACAAAGTAAATATCGCATACAATTTCATAATTTATTTTAATGAACAACTATAGATATTACCTACTTAATGATTTACATTGATATTTAATTTACTATTCATAATAATACATTATGAGAAAATTGTTAGGTGCCTTTCTAAAAAAATGTTAGTCTACCCCATAAGAATTATAAGTTACTACTTACTATTGATTATAATTAATTAAATATACATTTTATGAATAGGTAATAATTAAAAATGTACCTAATATAGTTACAAAGTTAACAATGTATAATATGTTACAACAACTTGTGCTTCATAAAATGTACCTGTTTAGTTATACTACTACTAATAAAGAGTTGAATAGGTTCCTAAAAATATGTTAATCTAATAATTATAACTAGTTATAAATAATGACTGATCTTATTACATATTAAGTAAATAACACCTACGATGCTACAATCTTTTTACCATTTGGTAATGATCTCCGAACATTCCATTTAGTGTTTGTTATTTGTTGGTATTCTGATATCCATTTGTCAATATCTTCAATATTCTGTAAGTCACTCCTGACTTCCTTAATACAATTTTTATTCCCAGAAACCTTTTCATTATTAAAGATTTGAGGATACATCAGGACTCAGGAGAAGAATAAGTAATAAAAATATAATAACAAAATCAGTAGATATAATATTATTGTTCAAAAATCAAAAGTCATAACCTCATAACAAAATTATTATTATAATTATTGTTATTATTATAAGTTAAAAATGATAATTTTGATAATTATGATACCATTCATAAAAAGGCGGCAAATGTATATAATTAAATTATAAGTTAAATTGATAGTTTTGATAATTAAAAACTGTTAGGCAGCAAATTTAAATAGACCAATCAGGAGCATCAAATCGATCCCGGGTCTATAACAGGGTGCAGTATGTTAAAATGCACCCCGGGGCCCATTGAACTGGGACCCCAGCCCAACATTATCCCTAAAATATATTTTTTAACGCATCCAATACAGTTTTCAAGAAAAAAGATATTTAATTAGGTAGGTATAGGTATAATAGGTAAATTATTATTAATAATTATAAAATGAAATTGTATTCTCAATTTCATATCACGAAAAATTGCTATAAATAAAGAACTACATTTGACAACAATTTTGTTTATTTTTTATTTTTTTTGACCATTTTAGATTACCAATTTAACTATTTAAGTACCAAATACCTATAAAAAAAGATAGTTGTAAGAAAAAATTATTTAGCTCTTGTAAATTAGGTATTGACTAATTAATGTATCAAAATTGATCATTTGACTGTCAAAATCTTCAGAAAAAAAGCTTTACCAGAATCCATCAAAAAATATAGTGGTTACCATTTGGAAAAATAAAGACAATTTTAATATTGATACATCTGCGTGTTTAAAATTGTATAAAAAAATTGCATGTTAAAAATAAAAAAAAAAAGTATTTTTTGTTCTAACTAAATTCCATAATATTTATTTTAGATTCATAATTGTTAAAAAAAACCGAGTACAATGACATACGATACACCCTGTATATTTTTTGAATAGTAAAAAATTATACAATAATATAAAGTCGTTAATATGTAATGATACAATTTTTTTGAAGTTAGAGTTAAAAGGGGGCCCACAAAGTGTATGGTGTCCAGGACCCAATTGATCCTTAATCCGGGCTTGCAAATATATTAATGATATAAAAAACTTTTGCTATCATATTATAAAAGTGGAAACTCTACAAAAAGTATAGAAGTTCCACCACGCAAATATTGATAAATATTTGGTCACGCTCAAAACTACATAATGTTACGAACATTTAAACTAAAAAAAAAAGTTGACCCTAACAACAAGCTTAGTAATCGAACTATTGTAAGGCTTTCATTATTCTTCGAAGATTTTGAACCGCGAGCAAACAACGAATATATTTATAAAATAAAAAACTTGTGCTAAATATAATAAAAGTGGAACCACCAAGGAAAAATAGACAAGTTCCAACATTCAAAAATTGCCAAATATTTGGTCACGCTCAATACTACTGTTTCAAACAGCAAAGTGAACAAATTTGACGAACCAAACAAAATATCTCAATATCTCACAGAGTTAAGACTTAACGGATTAACTGCAATACAATTGAATAATTAAATTTTCAAATTAATTATTATTTGTACATTATGTTACGAAAATTTAAACTGGAAAAAGAGTTGACCCTATCAAAGAACTTAGTGATCGAACTATTGTAAGGCTTTCATTATTCTTCGAAGATTTTGAACCGCGAGCAAACAACAGAGATATTTATGAAATTATAAACTTGTGCTAAATATAATAAAAGTGGAACCACCAAGGAAAAATAGACAAGTTCCAACATTCAAAAATTGCCAAATATTTGGTCACGCTAAAAACTACTGTATCAAAACAGCAAAGTGAACAAATTTGACGAAACAATAAAAATATCTTAATATCTCGCAGAGATAAGACTAAAAGGTTTAACTGCAATACAATTGAATAATTACTTTTTCAAATTAATTCTTTAATGTTATGAACATTTAAACTAAAAAAAAAGTTGACCCTATCAACAAGCTTAGTTATCAACTATTGTAAGGCTTTCATTATTATTCGAAGATTTTGAACCGCGAGCAAACAACCAATATATTTATAAAACAAAAAACTTGTGCTAAATAAAATAAAAGTGGAACATCCAAAGAAAAATAGACAAGTTCCAAGAAGCAAAAATGGCCAAATATTTGGGTCACGCTCAATACTACTGTTTCAAACAGCAAAGTGAACAAATTTGACGAACCAAACAAAATATCTCAATATCTCACAGAGTTAAGACTTAACGGATTAACTGCAATACAATTGAATAATTAAATTTTCAAATTAATTATTATTTGTACATTATGTTACGAAAATTTAAACTGGAAAAAGAGTTGACCCTATCAAAGAACTTAGTGATCGAACTATTGTATAAGGCTTTCAATATTCTTCGAAGATTTGAACCGCGAGCAAACAACAGAGATATTTATGAAATCATAAACTTGTGCTATCACATATTAAATGTGGAACCTCCAAGGAAAAACAGAGTCGTTTCACCATGCAAAAATTGCCAAATATTTGGTCACGCTAAAAACTACTGTTTCAAAACAGCAAAGTGAACAAATTTTACGAAACAATAAAAATATCTCAATATCTCGCAGAGGCAAGACTAAAAGGTTTAACTGCAATACAATTGAATAATAACTTTTTCAAATTAATTATTTAATGTTATGAACATTTAAACTAAAAAAAAAGTTGGCCCTATCAACAAGCTTAGTTATCGACTATTGTAAGGCTTTCATTATTCTTCGAAGATTTTGAACCGCGAGCAAACAACCAATATATTTATAAAACAAAAAACTTGTGCTAAATAAAATAAAAGTGGAACATCCAAAGAAAAATAGACAAGTTCCAAGAAGCAAAAATGGCTAAATATTTGGTCACGCTCAATACTACTGTTTCAAACAGCAAAGTGAACAAATTTGACGAACCAAACAAAATATCTCAATATCTCACAGAGTTAAGACTTAAAGGATGAACTGCAATACAATTGAATAATTAAATTTTCAAATTAATTATTATTTGTACATTATGTTACGAAAATTTAAACTAGAAAAAGAGTTGACCCTATCAAAGAACTTAGTGATCGAACTATTGTAAGGCTTTCAATATTCTACAATGATTTTGAGCAACGAGCAAACAACAAAGATATTTATGATATTAAAAACTTGTGCTAAATATAATAAAAGTGGAACCTCTAATGAAAAATAGAGAAGTTCCTTCATGCAAAAATTGCAAATATTTGGTCACGCTCAAAACTACTGTTTCAAAACAGCAAAGTGAACATATTTGACGAAACAATCAAAATATCTCAATGAAATCTCACAGAGTTAAGACTAAAAGGTTTAACTGCAATACAATTCAATCATTACATTTTCAAATTAATTATTATTTGTACATAATGTTACGAACATTTAAACTAAAAAAAAGTTGACCCTACCAACAAGCTTAGTGATCGAACTATTGTAAGGCTTTCATTATTCTTCGTAGATTTTGAGCCACGAGCAAATAATAATAAAGTTTCGATAACCAAATTAATTTATTATAAAAAGTAAAATAACCAATATAAAATTATATCTCTTCATTCCTATAATGCGAGTTGATGAGTATTCCACCAAAGCGCGTATCGTTAGCTTGTTTTATCAATAATTAACCTGTATTACATAGTTAGTAGAACGTAGGTATAGCAGAGACTATAATATAATAATGTGTAAACATATTATAGAAGAACAGTTAAAAAATGTATTGTCGATAACCTACCATTAGGATAATAATATATGAGTATACGACTTTTGTCTTTTACTAATTGTATGCGTTATTACTTATTTGATTATATTTAATAAAATAATTATTGAACATAATTCAATATGTTAATTAAATATATATTTTTTTTTTCTAAAAAGACATGGACAATGATTTTGTCCGGGCCCCACGAAAACAAGGGCCGGCCCTGTATTCATAGAAAAATGAAATTCGTGAATATCATAATTAAATTTTTAAAAATACAATAAATTACTAATAATATTTCTATCCAGTCTTCACTGCTAAGATATTATCTCCAAAGGAAAAGATTCATTCTTAAATATCTTTTGAATTTCGTCATTAAGAGACACGCTATTTTCTAATTTTTTTAAAATTACTTTTGGTTTTCTCCCTTCTCCGGAGTATGCTTTATATTCCTGTGAATACAAAATATATTTTTAATTATTTAAAATATTATACTGGTATACTTTTAAAATAAACATACCATAATATATGTTTTGCCTCTTAATGAATCTAAAAAAAGCCTTATCGCGGGATTTAAAATCTTATGTAAACCCCCGAGTGCCACTCTTCGTACCATTATTGGTAACTAAAAAAATATCATTGTAATTAGTACAATAAATTTGGTTAGCCATTTGAAAAATTAATTTTACGAAGCAAAAGTATTATTATATTGTCTACTCACGTTATTTAATGAAACATATGTGGGCAATAAAAATATATTTTTTGATGGGATCATTTCAATTTGACCAATATCGATTAAAATACATTTCACCGCATTATTTGCATTGTCAAAATTCGATTCCATGATCCAACCTCTATAAATCCCTCCATTATTCTTTGTAGAATATACTGCCACATAATCATTAGCCTTAACAGGAACTGGTTTGTATTTTTCACCTAATAATATAAATGCTAGTATACACTATACACATCAAAACAAGTTCAGTTTAATATTTACAAACAATTTTAAACCAAAACAATAAATACTAATAACAGTAAATTATATATTTTATAATAAAATATCTAAAATATGGTTCATAACCAATATAATGTCTCAAACAAGTTAAGCTTGTTGGAAATAATGTTAACGTGAAATATTATACAGATAGGCACTTACTCCAAATTTGTCAATATCAAACAATTATCACAAATAAGCGAAATATTAAGTACTATTTTTAACCCATTAGTTTTAGTTTTAATTGTTAAAACCCCTGCTATTATGCACACCCTTTCTACCTGAGTGTTAGTTCACTAAATTACTTGAAACAGTTGTGTATGTTGGAAAGTTGCTTATCTCAGAAATTCTTTTAGTTTTAGAAATAATATATTTGACTGAAGATTAAAACTTACTATTTTCTCCTTTTAGTTGGTCTAAAACATTTTTAAATTCTTCATATAATCTTATATTTCTTACAAAAATCTCATCGACATTACATCCACTTAAAAATTCAACATGATCTCCATTTCGCCATTTATTTGAATCTGAATTTAAATATATATTTAATAAATAATTTTAATTACAATTGAAGGATATACTATGCATTTTATACAAAAATTAAAAAAAATTGAACATTTCTTTAAAATTATTAAAATAATTAGAAGTAATGTAAAATTAAAACCTATAAAAAAAATGTTTAGTTAGCAACAATATTCTTTTACCATTATTTTTTTTAGTTCTCAATTCAATATTTGATATGACTTCTAGTTCAGGTGAATTTATCGACAGTGTCTCGTTTTTAGTAATATTTTGTGGTTTTTCAATAGAATCTTCTACAAATCAAAAATATTATTATGAAATATTGAAGTACTTTTATATATTTGTACAGGCGTAAGTTCTGATTCATAAAATAATAATTATTTAAAAATATACTATTATTTATTCAACAAATAAAATGAAAGATTGATACTAGATAATATAACTATAATAATATTACCACTTTGTATTGATATATATTTCAATATATATTTAGAATCAATATATGTTCCATTTTCTATATCTTTTAACTTTACATTTTGCAGACAATTTTTAGAGTTTTCATCGAATTCCTAAAAAATATTAAATATATAAATTTAAATAACATTTAATTTTAAAATTATAATAAACATGAATATAATAAAATAATACTGTTTGTAAAATAATATTTGAGTAACCATTATTTGTCTTCTCATAAGTTTCAAATAATAATAATAAAATTGTGTAGCATTAATCAATGTTATTGTTTAATATAAACATAAATGTGATAGAATATTAACATTATTTTTTAGAATAACTCATTGAATAAGTTATATTTTCTTATTAGTTGATTAATTACAATTATAAAAATTTATGATACATATCTATTTTCTAATAATCTTAAGTATAGTATACATTACATACAATCACAAATGGCTTTTCAACGTCACAAAATGTTCGAAACATATTTTTAATTTGTTCGGTAGTTCGAATATCTTTTAAATCACTGAGTCCTATTTTAACAGCTCTTCCAGGCTGAAATTGTAGAAATAAAAATATATAGAAATATAGATTAGACTTACATGACTAATACATATCTATGACTTATTTGACACTATACATGTAAGACAATACATGTATCTCATAAGTTTAGATTTATTTTTGTTGCACAATAAATGATAATATAAACTCAGTGTTAACTTGTATTTAATATTTATACTAATTGATAGATTAATTTTTGATTAAGTACTTGATGACACTAGTTAATGTCTTTAAATTATATATTAATATATAACAAAATATAACAAATTTTCGTTCACTCTAGTAATTAAAACTATTGATAATATTATAATGATTGTTATTCGATTAACAGCTGTCAATAATTATATATATTTTGAGGTCATGTTTTTTTTTTGCCTCAGTCTGTGTAATGTTTCTCTCAACTTAATAAAAGTGTGTTCGTTACTAAATAGTGTAATTACTTAATACTTTTCTTTAGGTTATGGGCCCAGAAAGTTATTAATTACCTATTATAGTTATGTCTAAACGAACTGAAGAGAAATACGGTATATGTTAATTTAATGGACAGAACTACAGCAACTGGAAGTTTCGGGTAGAAACTTTGCTAGAAGAATATGGTGTTAAGGAATGTGTTGATAATACTCCTCCGTCAGATCCAGCAAAACTGTCAGCTTGGAATATTAATGACAAGAAGTGTATGTCATTATTGGTTCAATGTATAGCTGATATTCATTTAGAGTATGTTAGAGGTAAGGCATCAAAGGAAGCGTGGGATTGTCTTGCAGCAACATTTGAAAGAAAGGGAATTTCTGGACA
>NC_042495.1:17190482-17191506 GCF_005508785.2 Acyrthosiphon pisum | reverse complement strand
GTAAAAATATTATACAAATATGAAATATATAAAAACTAATCAAATTTCAATTGTTTGTGAAGCCCTCTTATTTGGCATTTTCATTCCATATAAATATAAATGTAAATATACCTATTACGTAAAAGCAGTTTTCGTATTATATCTTTATAATCTAATATGAAATAAAAAAATGATTATTAAAAGCTGAAATAATTTATGTAAAAATTATTGTAGACAATATTAAGTAAAAATGTATACCATTAATACATAATATCTTCAAGAATAAAATACGGAATTGCATTCCAGACAAGCGTCTCAAAAATGTGTTTGTAATTGTGATTTTATTATTTTTTATCCTGAAGCATGTCTTTTTACTTAAGTAAAAAACCTATTTTAAAAATATTTTAATGTTGTATAGTACTTACATATAATAGACTATTTCATTTTAATCCCTCGGTATGATGTATTGTGTTTCTCGTATTTACTGTTTAGGACATTGCAATTACTATAAAACTCAGAATTTTTTGTATTTTTACGAAATTGTTTTTATTTAATAATAAAAATACGTTGTTACAAGTTCTGGGAAATTTAATAACTGATTCATAATATTGTGTTTCATTGCTTTGTCAGAATTTATACAAAATTCTGGGACTATTGGTTCACTACAAAGCAATAAAATCTATCAGCCATAGTTTGTAACGTTCAGTGTATGTTAAGGCCAGTTGTAAATATATATATTCTATTATATTACTATATTATCGGGTACCTATTGGTAATGCGCCGCGCGTCAGTGTACAAAACCTCCCGCACCACCGCCGCACCCACTACCACCTCTGCCGCAATCACACTTTATATATTAATTATTATTATTCACACTATTATATTATATATTACCGGCCTCCCACCAATTTATTGTATCCAAGACCGACGACCGGCTACCGCCACTCGTCGGTCTATCTTTCTTCGTCTTCCTGCTGCCTACGGTGACACTAGTCCCGAGTTATTATTGTTTTCCGCGGGCGTTGTGTTTTTTTTTTGGCAACAT
>NC_042495.1:17170569-17190432 GCF_005508785.2 Acyrthosiphon pisum | reverse complement strand
GGTGGTTTTTGCCTGCGTACAAGTTATAGAGTATTTATTTTGGGCTACAAGGTCAATGTTCTAACGGATCACCAAGCCCTCACGTTCCTGTTTAAGTGCCGTTTGCGCAATGCCCGACTTACTCGATGGACGCTTTTGCTCCAAGAGTTTAACTTGAAGATCCAACATATTCCCGGTGCCACAAACATAATGGATGCCCTCTCTCGCAACCCGGTTGGACGCGACCAACATGATACTGATGAGTCAACCACGGTATGTGTGAGTAGTATCGAAATCAATGCGATCTCACCGAAATTTCAACGATATTTTGAGTCATTTGACTCCATATTACTGTCACAATGCGATGATCCGAAGCTGTCGAAAATTGCTCAAGTACTAGCAACACCATCAGCAGTATCTCCACAAATGCTGAAATACTATCTGCTATTCAAAAATATAGTATTTTACAGAAGACACTCATCAAGTGACCAGTGGCTCGTATACCCGAACACCGAATCGACGAATTAATTATCAAAGTCCATCAACATTTCGGTCATGTTGGACCAAAAAAGTGTATTCTCGCTATTCGCGAATTTTGTTTTTTTTCATCTTTCCAAACTCGAATAAGAAATGTTGTACAAACTTGTCAATTATGTCAACGCGCCAAAATTTCCAACACCCGCGTAGCTGGTGAAATGCGCTCGGTGCTTGCAGATGTACCACTAGGTCGTGTCCTGGTCGACCTCTATGGTCCGCTACCCCCTGGATGGAATAATGTCCGTTTCATTTTCGTCGTCCTGGACAATTTCACACGCTATGTTCGGTTGTACCCTCTAAAGAAGTCTACTGCAGTTGCCGTGACGAATCGGATGGTAAATGACTACATTCCGACATATGGAACTCCGCGATGTATCGTTTCTGACCATGGCGTACAATTCACAAGTCGAGTTTGGCAGGCACGTTTATCCGCGGTTGGAGTTCCACCCACCATGACCAGTGTTTACCATCCTCAGTCGAACCCGGCGGAGCGGGTTATGCGAGAGTTGGGAAGAATGTTCCGCACCTACTGTTCTGAACAACACATGCAGTGGCCCCGCTATGTGACGTACATCGAATGGGTATTGAACAATACCGTCCACGAGGCCACTGGACATACGCCTCAAGAATTATTTCTGAAAGTCGAGCGATGCAATCCATTCGACACCGCTGTCGAATTTCCACTACGTGTCCCACTCGCACAGCAGACCAAGTGGATTATGGCACGTGAAGTGCAGATTTCAAAATCGGAACGACGAAGACAACGACATGATAGTAAGGGAAAACCGACATTTTTCTGTGTTGGTCAATTGGTCCTCGTACGTGTCCACCGTTTGAGTTCTGCAGTGGATAAATGCATTCAAAAATTTTACATGCTGTACGAAGGGCCGTTTGAAGTAGCCGAACGGAAATCCGGAAATGCGTATGTTGTTGTGGATCCCGTAACTCAAAGTATCCGGGGAACGTTCAACGTTGTGTTACTCCGCCGATACAAGCCCGCAGTTTGGGAACCGGTGCAACAAGCAGAAGACGTTCCAAAACCCAAACGCCCAGGTTGAATTCTTACATCGACTACGGAGTCGATGTTTGATTGTTTTGTCTACTTCTGGCTGATATTTTATGCTCGCTATTTTATTTATATTATATTTCTATTATTTTCTTATATTATCATATTATTCTGTATCTCTCAAAATGCCTTTAACTTACCTGATCAGTATCCTATTAAATTGAAATTGTCTCAGTCTTAGACCCAATTTCAATTGGGGGGTTTCTGTAACGTTCAGTGTATGTTAAGGCCAGTTGTAAATATATATATTCTATTATATTACTATATTATCGGGTATTGGTAATGCGCCGCGCGTCAGTGTACAAAACCACCCGCACCACCGCCGCACCCACTACCACCTCTGCCGCAATCACACTTTATATATTAATTATTATTATTCACACTATTATATTATATATTACCGGCCTCCCACCAATTTATTGTATCCAAGACCGACGACCGGCTACCGCCACTCGTCGGTCTATCTTTCTTCGTCTTCCTGCTGCCTACGGTGACACTAGTCCCGAGTTATTATTGTTTTCCGCGGCGTTGTGTTTTTTTTTGGCAACATGGAGTAGCGGCCGTTGAAGTTTTTCCCCGGCGATGCCCGCGGAAAAGATGACGTTAACGATGAAAAAGGGTAATCAGACATCGACGGGTGTCTGATTCCTTTACCGTGTACACGGATATTATGTACGTATGATTATTGTTATTTTGTGTATCTGGCCGGTACAAGATGTTTGAATATTATTTTTATTTATTATTATTATCATTACTGTCACCCATATGTCCATCCTTGGAATATATATCATTGAATTACTATTACAAAAAAAAAAACAAAAACAAAAACAAGAAAAGAAATCCACGACGCTCCGGCCCTTCAGGTCTCGGCTCGTGGTTGGCGGCCTTGCCCAAAACCGGCGGGTACCCACATGACTCTCGAGCCATGAGCAATATGTCTCGAGATGTCACAGATGGCGACCTTGCCAGGATTTTCGAAAAACGTACAACGAGTCTCAAAATATAAATTCCTAACATACAGTAATAATGATATTTGCTCATGGAACACTTATAATGGTATCTGTTTATACTATATACGGTTTTTTGCTATCACGTAATTAAAGACGACGGGAGTGTGATATTATTATATAAAAGATTATAACGATGCCGCCGCGCGTCGTCGGTGTTTGGTGCAAAGTCTAAAGGCGCACGCTAGTCGTAAGGCCACATCGTTTCACCGTGAATGATACTGATTATGAATTACGTATACCTATTACAATAATATACTCCGTTAATCATTGTGTCGTTAATTGGTGAACACAGTACGAATATGCCAACGTTGTTTATTTGCATATAGTGTAAAACATAATAATATTTCCGTAGTGCAGTTTTTTTTTTTTCTCTCGTCCTTCCACCTGTCCCTCTTATGCTTACGTGCTGACGATACTATTATAAAAAAAAAAAAAAAATATTTTTTTTTTCGAACGGAATACTGCCTGATTTTTTTTCAGAAATTAATTGATCCAGTGGTATTGGTTACGGACAAAATGTCAAATTGTCAACCACTCCATATTGATTGCTAGCTGTGATTGCGTCGCAGAGTTGGTGTGAACCCGGTGTTGCCGTCGCATGCCTACTGCTGTCACTGAACGGGTGCGGTTTCTTCGATGCGGTGGTGATTTTCTGTATTGTTTAAGTTCATTTAAGTAAACTGGTACCATGTAAATGGATGTTTGAGATGCCTGTAGTATAATTATCGCTCGCTATTATATGAACACGGTTGATTATTTTGTATGTCGCAGCATGCAAGCGGTCGACCATCGTGTTTACATTTATAATTCATCCAGATTTATTAATCTTTAAGTTTTTAAATTATGCCATTGTTTCTGTTCGTCACCACTATCGTCGCAGCGAAGTGAACGAAGGGTTTTATATTATTGGCCTACGTTTTTAGTCGGTCGCTCGTTTTTTTTTTTGCAATTTGCTAACGACCGCGCTCGTACTAAAAGACGTCGCCATTTCCAGGTATCGACCTGATGTTTTTTTTTTTTTTTTTACTATCTGGATGGTTTTTTTTTGTCTTTTTAACATTTTCCACGGGTAGTTCCGCACTCAAACATTTATTATTATTTTAAGTTCCACCATTATGTACCCCGCAACACTGAGCAGCGCGGCGCGTTTTCGATTGTTTGTTGATCACACTGAACCGGTGTGGAAGAGAGGGGAGATGTTTTTTTTTTGTTCCCATGTTATTCTGTTATTAATTAATACCTCGTTGCTACGAGTGAGGTTCAACCAGTTTGTTTTTTCGCATAGCTGTTGATTTCATTTTAATTATTTATTATAGTTGTGAATTATTTATCATAATGATTCAATTTTATTTTTTTTATCGGCCGGCCAGCCATCAATTGTACGTACGTGTATTAATGCACAGGTTATATTGAAATATCATCATAACGTTTCTTTCTGCTCTGACGTCATCGTCGGGGAGATTTCACTATTTAATTTTATTATATTTATTTATTGTTCCGTGATTATTTATCGTAATATTCCATATTTCCATTACTATTATTTTTTTTAAAGTTTGATTTCTATTTGGTTTCTATTTGGTTATTTGGAAGTTGTGTCGGGTTTTTCAACCAATTGATTTTTTTTCCCTCCTGTTTGGGACTCTGAATGGAAAGTGCGGGAAAACGAGAATCCCGACCACCAATTCGCCTGATCGATCAACTCCTCAGCTCCGACAAAAATATGGGTCCAACAACCACCACCACGACGACCACGTCAACTACCTCCATTTCAACGCCGTCAACGTCCAACCCGACGGCCTCACGGGCCGATCCAACGATACACCAGATGTTCGCCCAACTGATTGCATCTAACGAAAAACACCGGGCTCAAACCGAGATTTTCCAACAGCAGACTACTCAGAAACTGTCTGAAAGTCTCGAGAGGTGGCGTTCCACCGACGCTCGGGTGGCCAATCTCGAATACGACACTATCCGAAATACCACCAACAATCTCAAACAGGAGGAGACAAATGTTGAGTTATCGCGGCGTTTAGAGTGCGTTGAGAAAGATGTATTTAATTTCCGTAATGAGTTAAACCTGGTGTCAAAGCAGTCGTGCGTGTCTCCCAATGTGCAACCCCAGACAACAGCAACCATTAATGCCCCAACTAGTTCTCATGATCCGGCACGGTTTTCGTTCGTAAATGTACCAGAACGTCTGCAAGACGCAGTATCAGAGTTCTCCGGCCATATTCCAACACTTCATCCGGAGAAATTCCTCGAGCAACTCCGCATCTATTTCGACAGTGTACCTTTGTCACCTGTTCAACAGTTAATGTCTGCTCAGCGTCGCCTGATCGATGATGCTCGACTTTGGTATGAAGCTCTTATTCCAACACCCAGAGATTATGCCGAGTTTCTAGACCTTTTCCGAAAACGTTATTGGTCAACCGCTACCCAACGTAAACTACGTAATGATGTTTTTCGACCCTACCAGTACACCCGTCAAGATGGTTTAGCTACTCACGCGATGCAGTGGATTGCAAGTGCCAAGTATTTAACACCTCCAATTGATAAAGACGACCTCGTATCTACGATAATACGCCATTACCCTACGGCTTTAGGTATGGCCCTACGTGGTCGAGGTCCACGTGACACCAATGAACTTCTTTGCTTCCTCACTGAATTTGAAGAATCTGCATCTTTTTGTGAAAGTCAGCGGGATAACAATCGGCCTCGCCCCCAAGCACCGCCTCAAAATGGAGGTGGTCGAGGTAATCACCAGGGACCCCACCGTCCATATCAGGGGAATAATCGGTACCAACGGCCACCATACGTTCCACCTCAAGAACAATACCAACCAGAACAACAACAGCCCAACAATCAACCGATCTCACAACTGGACATCTCGGGAAACGCCCGGGCGTCTCATTCGTGAATGCAGCACGTAGTGAGCGCCCGATGACACCCCCCTGCATCGCATTATCTGCGACCACTCAGGATTCATCAATCACTGAATCCAAGCGACCCGAAGTCAAAATAACAGTATTCAACAAAATTTCAGTGCCCGCGTTGTTTGATTCGGGAGCTTCGGTATCCGCCATTTCTGAAGAATTTTTCAAACGTGTTCAGACTCATTGTCCCAGCTCGATGACATTATCCATACTCCCAGTAACCGGAATCACCATATCCACTGCCGTACTTGGACGAAATAGGAAAGTTACCACTCAAGTATTACTCCCGTTTGATATAATGGAAAAAGAAACCGATGCTATTTTTCTTGTTGTCCCGCGGCTTGCAACCTCGGTCATACTCGGTGACGACTGGTTGTCACAAAACGGTGTACTTTTAAATTATATGACGCGACAAGTGGAGTTCCCACGCTGGGGAAAGTCCTATCCGTTTCAAATTGACGAAGGAGTGGAACCCGCGTCTCAGATGATGAAATTGTTGGAGCACCACCATGTCGAGTCAGCGTTACTTACCCCTAGCGAACAATGTACTCTGAGTATTACATTAACTGCTAAATTTATAGGAGAAGAAAACACAACCATCTACAATCTTAACGGTCTTGATGCCCAACTGTACCCGAACGACCAACGTGACGACAGATTCGATGAATGTATATCGAGTTCCCCTGGGGTCACCGAACAACAGCGGTCCCAATTGGTGGATGTCCTGGAGAAGTTCCAAAGTATATTCGACACACGTCCTGGGCTAAACAAACTGTACACCTGTCGTTTTGATGTATCTGAAGATATACCATTCAAAGTCCGCCCATACCCAATTCCTTTCGCACGACGACCAGCGGTTGAAAGTGAGCTGAAACGGATGCTTACTTGGGGGGTGATTGAACGCTGTTCGTCACCATACAGCAACCCAATCCTTTGCGTTGCAAAAAGTGATGGAACGGTCAGGCTGTGTTTAGACGCTCGGCGAATTAATCGAGTTATATTACCGATGCGTGATTCATCACCACCACTGGATGAACTGCTCGCTCGTTTCGGTGGAAAATCTCTGTTTTCCAGTTTGGATTTTACAGCCGGATATTGGCAAGTGCAGCTACACTCGGATGTTCGGAAATTCACAGCATTCACTTATGATGGTCGGACTTACCAATTCTGTGTAGTCCCATTCGGGCTCAATATATCGAATACTGCATTCGGTCTCGCTCTTGAAGCTGTACTCAATATTCGCGTGAATGATATGGACGACCAATTAAGCGATTTGCATATATACGTTGACGACCTGTTAATATCGTCTACAAATTTTTCCGAACATTTAGCCGGGCTCACCATGATGTTTCAAAAAATTAAGATGTCAGGGATGACCCTGAAACTGTCCAAGTGCGAGTTCCTACGCCAAGAAATCAAATTTCTCGGACATGTCATCACACCTTCTGGTATGTCCATGAACCCCAGTAAGCTGTGTGCAATACATGAATTCCCAGTACCACGGAATAAAAAAGAGTTGCAATCGTTCATCGGGTTTTGCAATTTTTACCGCAAGTTCGCCGATCACCATGCGTCCAAGATAAGCCCGCTCATCGAACTCATCAAAACGGGTACTCCCTGGCGATTCGGGTCTGCTGAACTGGAAATGTTCAATTCAGTGAAGAAGTCATTTACCGACCAATATTTATCTCATCCCATGTTTGACAGTGAATTCTATTTACAAACCGATGCTAGTAAACTTGGTCTTGGCGCCGAACTTTTTCAGTACTCATCAACCGGTGAAAGGCGTACCATCTCTTTTGCTAGTAGGACACTCAATTCCGCTGAGAAAAACTACTCCATTACGGAATTGGAACTGTTGTCGGTGGTTTTTGCCTGCGTCAAGTTTAGAGTATTTATTTTGGGCTACAAGGTCAATGTTCTAACGGATCACCAAGCCCTCACGTTCCTGTTTAAGTGCCGTTTGCGCAATGCCCGACTTACTCGATGGACGCTTTTGCTCCAAGAGTTTAACTTGAAGATCCAACATATTCCCGGTGCCACAAACATAATGGATGCCCTCTCTCGCAACCCGGTTGGACGCGACCAACATGATACTGATGAGTCAACCACGGTATGTGTGAGTAGTATCGAAATCAATGCGATCTCACCGAAATTTCAACGATATTTTGAGTCATTTGACTCCATATTACTGTCACAATGCGATGATCCGAAGCTGTCGAAAATTGCTCAAGTACTAGCAACACCATCAGCAGTATCTCCACAAATGCTGAAATACTATCTGCTATTCAAAAATATAGTATTTTACAGAAGACACTCATCAAGTGACCAGTGGCTCGTATGTATACCCGAACACCGAATCGACGAATTAATTATCAAAGTCCATCAACATTTCGGTCATGTTGGACCAAAAAAGTGTATTCTCGCTATTCGCGAATTTTGTTTTTTTTCATCTTTCCAAACTCGAATAAGAAATGTTGTACAAACTTGTCAATTATGTCAACGCGCCAAAATTTCCAACACCCGCGTAGCTGGTGAAATGCGCTCGGTGCTTGCAGATGTACCACTAGGTCGTGTCCTGGTCGACCTCTATGGTCCGCTACCCCCTGGATGGAATAATGTCCGTTTCATTTTCGTCGTCCTGGACAATTTCACACGCTATGTTCGGTTGTACCCTCTAAAGAAGTCTACTGCAGTTGCCGTGACGAATCGGATGGTAAATGACTACATTCCGACATATGGAACTCCGCGATGTATCGTTTCTGACCATGGCGTACAATTCACAAGTCGAGTTTGGCAGGCACGTTTATCCGCGGTTGGAGTTCCACCCACCATGACCAGTGTTTACCATCCTCAGTCGAACCCGGCGGAGCGGGTTATGCGAGAGTTGGGAAGAATGTTCCGCACCTACTGTTCTGAACAACACATGCAGTGGCCCCGCTATGTGACGTACATCGAATGGGTATTGAACAATACCGTCCACGAGGCCACTGGACATACGCCTCAAGAATTATTTCTGAAAGTCGAGCGATGCAATCCATTCGACACCGCTGTCGAATTTCCACTACGTGTCCCACTCGCACAGCAGACCAAGTGGATTATGGCACGTGAAGTGCAGATTTCAAAATCGGAACGACGAAGACAACGACATGATAGTAAGGGAAAACCGACATTCTTCTGTGTTGGTCAATTGGTCCTCGTACGTGTCCACCGTTTGAGTTCTGCAGTGGATAAATGCATTCAAAAATTTTACATGCTGTACGAAGGGCCGTTTGAAGTAGCCGAACGGAAATCCGGAAATGCGTATGTTGTTGTGGATCCCGTAACTCAAAGTATCCGGGGAACGTTCAACGTTGTGTTACTCCGCCGATACAAGCCCGCAGTTTGGGAACCGGTGCAACAAGCAGAAGACGTTCCAAAACCCAAACGCCCAGGTTGAATTCTTACATCGACTACGGAGTCGATGTTTGATTGTTTTGTCTATTTCTGGCTGATATTTTATGCTCGCTATTTTATTTATATTATATTTCTATTATTTTCTTATATTATCATATTATTCTGTATCTCTCAAAATGCCCTTAACTTACCTGATCAGT
The DNA here is from genome assembly GCF_005508785.2 of Acyrthosiphon pisum. NCBI lineage: Eukaryota > Metazoa > Arthropoda > Insecta > Hemiptera > Aphididae > Acyrthosiphon > Acyrthosiphon pisum. The sequence goes on along the minus strand of NC_042495.1, from coordinate 17,181,311 downwards.
ATCTTATTAAATTGAAATTGTCTCAGTCTTAGACCCAATTTCAATTGGGGGGTTTCTGTAACGTTCAGTGTATGTTAAGGCCAGTTGTAAATATATATATTCTATTATATTACTATATTATCGGGTATTGGTAATGCGCCGCGCGTCAGTGTACAAAACCTCCCGCACCACCGCCGCACCCACTACCACCTCTGCCGCAATCACACTTTATATATTAATTATTATTATTCACACTATTATATTATATATTACCGGCCTCCCACCAATTTATTGTATCCAAGACCGACGACCGGCTACCGCCACTCGTCGGTCTATCTTTCTTCGTCTTCCTGCTGCCTACGGTGACACTAGTCCCGAGTTATTATTGTTTTCCGCGGCGTTGTGTTTTTTTGGCAACATGGAGTAGCGGCCGTTGAAGTTTTTCCCCGGCGATGCCCGCGGAAAAGATGACGTTAACGATGAAAAAGGGTAATCAGACATCGACGGGTGCCTGATTCCTTTACCGTGTATACGGATATTATGTACGTATGATTATTGTTATTTTGTGTATCTGGCCGGTACAAGATGTTTGAATATTATTATTATTATTATTATTATCACCGTCTGTTCAGATCATTATTATTATTATTGCCGTTTATTTTATTAAGACCGAGTTTTACGCCCGTCCGAGCTTTCTCGGCACCAAATTAATATAACCAGCCCAAATACCTTATTTTGTCTATTGAGTTTTTATTTATTATTATTATCATTACTGTCACCCATATGTCCATCCTTGGAATATATATCATTGAATTACTATTACAAAAAAAAAAGAAAAACAAAAACAAGAAAAGAAATCCACGATGCTCCGGCCCTTCAGGTCTCGGCTCGTGGTTGGCGGCCTTGCCCAAAACCGGCGGGTACCCACATGACTCTCGAGCCATGAGCAATATGTCTCGAGATGTCACAGATGGCGACCTTGCCAGGATTTTCGAAAAACGTACAACGAGTCTCAAAATATAAATTCCTAACATACAGTAATAATGATATTTGCTCATGGAACACTTATAATGGTATCTGTTTATACTATATACGGTTTTTTGCTATCACGTAATTAAAGACGACGGGAGTGTGATATTATTATATAAAAGATTATAACGATGCCGCCGCGCGTCGTCGGTGTTTGGTGCAAAGTCTAAAGGCGCACGCTAGTCGTAAGGCCACATCGTTTCACCGTGAATGATACTGATTATGAATTACGTATACCTATTACAATAATATACTCCGTTAATCATTGTGTCGTTAATTGGTGAACACAGTACGAATATGCCAACGTTGTTTATTTGCATATAGTGTAAAACATAATAATATTTCCGTAGTGCAGTTTTTTTTTTCTCTCGTCCTTCCACCTGTCCCTCTTATGCTTACGTGCTGACGATACTATTATAAAAAAAAAAAAAATATTTTTTTTTCGAACGGAATACTGCCTGATTTTTTTTCAGAAATTAATTGATCCAGTGGTATTGGTTACGGACAAAATGTCAAATTGTCAACCACTCCATATTGATTGCTAGCTGTGATTGCGTCGCAGAGTTGGTGTGAACCCGGTGTTGCCGTCGCATGCCTACTGCTGTCACTGAACGGGTGCGGTTTCTTCGATGCGGTGGTGATTTTCTGTATTGTTTAAGTTCATTTAAGTAAACTGGTACCATGTAAATGGATGTTTGAGATGCCTGTAGTATAATTATCGCTCGCTATTATATGAACACGGTTGATTATTTTGTATGTCGCAGCATGCAAGCGGTCGACCATCGTGTTTACATTTATAATTCATCCAGATTTATTAATCTTTAAGTTTTTAAATTATGCCATTGTTTCTGTTCGTCACCACTATCGTCGCAGCGAAGTGAACGAAGGGTTTTATATTATTGGCCTACGTTTTTAGTCGGTCGCTCGTTTTTTTTTTTTGCAATTTGCTAACGACCGCGCTCGTACTAAAAGACGTCGCCATTTCCAGGTATCGACCTGATGTTTTTTTTTTTTTTTACTATCTGGATGGTTTTTTTTTGTCTTTTTAACATTTTCCACGGGTAGTTCCGCACTCAAACATTTATTATTATTTTAAGTTCCACCATTATGTACCCCGCAACACTGAGCAGCGCGGCGCGTTTTCGATTGTTTGTTGATCACACTGAACCGGTGTGGAAGAGAGGGGAGATGTTTTTTTTTTGTTCCCATGTTATTCTGTTATTAATTAATACCTCGTTGCTACGAGTGAGGTTCAACCAGTTTGTTTTTTCGCATAGCTGTTGATTTCATTTTAATTATTTATTATAGTTGTGAATTATTTATCATAATGATTCAATTTTATTTTTTTATCGGCCGGCCAGCCATCAATTGTACGTACGTGTATTAATGCACAGGTTATATTGAAATATCATCATAACGTTTCTTTCTGCTCTGACGTCATCGTCGGGGAGATTTCACTATTTAATTTTATTATATTTATTTATTGTTCCGTGATTATTTATCGTAATATTCCATATTTCCATTACTATTATTTTTTTTAAAGTTTGATTTCTATTTGGTTTCTATTTGGTTATTTGGAAGTTGTGTCGGGTTTTTCAACCAATTGATTTTTTTTCCCTCCTGTTTGGGACTCTGAATGGAAAGTGCGGGAAAACGAGAATCCCGACCACCAATTCGCCTGATCGATCAACTCCTCAGCTCCGACAAAAATATGGGTCCAACAACCACCACCACGACGACCACGTCAACTACCTCCATTTCAACGCCGTCAACGTCCAACCCGACGGCCTCACGGGCCGATCCAACGATACACCAGATGTTCGCCCAACTGATTGCATCTAACGAAAAACACCGGGCTCAAACCGAGGTTTTCCAACAGCAGACTACTCAGAAACTGTCTGAAAGTCTCGAGAGGTGGCGTTCCACCGACGCTCGGGTGGCCAATCTCGAATACGACACTATCCGAAATACCACCAACAATCTCAAACAGGAGGAGACAAATGTTGAGTTATCGCGGCGTTTAGAGTGCGTTGAGAAAGATGTATTTAATTTCCGTAATGAGTTAAACCTGGTGTCAAAGCAGTCGTGCGTGTCTCCCAATGTGCAACCCCAGACAACAGCAACCATTAATGCCCCAACTAGTTCTCATGATCCGGCACGGTTTTCGTTCGTAAATGTACCAGAACGTCTGCAAGACGCAGTATCAGAGTTCTCCGGCCATATTCCAACACTTCATCCGGAGAAATTCCTCGAGCAACTCCGCATCTATTTCGACAGTGTACCTTTGTCACCTGTTCAACAGTTAATGTCTGCTCAGCGTCGCCTGATCGATGATGCTCGACTTTGGTATGAAGCTCTTATTCCAACACCCAGAGATTATGCCGAGTTTCTAGACCTTTTCCGAAAACGTTATTGGTCAACCGCTACCCAACGTAAACTACGTAATGATGTTTTTCGACCCTACCAGTACACCCGTCAAGATGGTTTAGCTACTCACGCGATGCAGTGGATTGCAAGTGCCAAGTATTTAACACCTCCAATTGATAAAGACGACCTCGTATCTACGATAATACGCCATTACCCTACGGCTTTAGGTATGGCCCTACGTGGTCGAGGTCCACGTGACACCAATGAACTTCTTTGCTTCCTCACTGAATTTGAAGAATCTGCATCTTTTTGTGAAAGTCAGCGTGATAACAATCGGCCTCGCCCCCAAGCACCGCCTCAAAATGGAGGTGGTCGAGGTAATCACCAGGGACCCCACCGTCCATATCAGGGGAATAATCGGTACCAACGGCCACCATACGTTCCACCTCAAGAACAATACCACCAACAATCAACCGATCTCACAACTGGACATCTCGGGAAACGCCCGGGCGTCTCATTCGTGAATGCAGCACGTAGTGAGCGCCCGATGACACCCCCCTGCATCGCATTATCTGCGACCACTCAGGACTCATCAATCACTGAATCCAAGCGACCCGAAGTCAAAATAACAGTATTCAACAAAATTTCAGTGCCCGCGTTGTTTGATTCGGGAGCTTCGGTATCCGCCATTTCTGAAGAATTTTTCAAACGTGTTCAGACTCATTGTCCCAGCTCGATGACATTATCCATACTCCCAGTAACCGGAATCACCATATCCACTGCCGTACTTGGACGAAATAGGAAAGTTACCACTCAAGTACTAGCAACACCATCAGCAGTATCTCCACAAATGCTGAAATACTATCTGCTATTCAAAAATATAGTATTTTACAGAAGACACTCATCAAGTGACCAGTGGCTCGTATGTATACCCGAACACCGAATCGACGAATTAATTATCAAAGTCCATCAACATTTCGGTCATGTTGGACCAAAAAAGTGTATTCTCGCTATTCGCGAATTTTGTTTTTTTTCATCTTTCCAAACTCGAATAAGAAATGTTGTACAAACTTGTCAATTATGTCAACGCGCCAAAATTTCCAACACCCGCGTAGCTGGTGAAATGCGCTCGGTGCTTGCAGATGTACCACTAGGTCGTGTCCTGGTCGACCTCTATGGTCCGCTACCCCCTGGATGGAATAATGTCCGTTTCATTTTCGTCGTCCTGGACAATTTCACACGCTATGTTCGGTTGTACCCTCTAAAGAAGTCTACTGCAGTTGCCGTGACGAATCGGATGGTAAATGACTACATTCCGACATATGGAACTCCGCGATGTATCGTTTCTGACCATGGCGTACAATTCACAAGTCGAGTTTGGCAGGCACGTTTATCCGCGGTTGGAGTTCCACCCACCATGACCAGTGTTTACCATCCTCAGTCGAACCCGGCGGAGCGGGTTATGCGAGAGTTGGGAAGAATGTTCCGCACCTACTGTTCTGAACAACACATGCAGTGGCCCCGCTATGTGACGTACATCGAATGGGTATTGAACAATACCGTCCACGAGGCCACTGGACATACGCCTCAAGAATTATTTCTGAAAGTCGAGCGATGCAATCCATTCGACACCGCTGTCGAATTTCCACTACGTGTCCCACTCGCACAGCAGACCAAGTGGATTATGGCACGTGAAGTGCAGATTTCAAAATCGGAACGACGAAGACAACGACATGATAGTAAGGGAAAACCGACATTTTTCTGTGTTGGTCAATTGGTCCTCGTACGTGTCCACCGTTTGAGTTCTGCAGTGGATAAATGCATTCAAAAATTTTACATGCTGTACGAAGGGCCGTTTGAAGTAGCCGAACGGAAATCCGGAAATGCGTATGTTGTTGTGGATCCCGTAACTCAAAGTATCCGGGGAACGTTCAACGTTGTGTTACTCCGCCGATACAAGCCCGCAGTTTGGGAACCGGTGCAACAAGCAGAAGACGTTCCAAAACCCAAACGCCCAGGTTGAATTCTTACATCGACTACGGAGTCGATGTTTGATTGTTTTGTCTACTTCTGGCTGATATTTTATGCTCGCTATTTTATTTATATTATATTTCTATTATTTTCTTATATTATCATATTATTCTGTATCTCTCAAAATGCCCTTAACTTACCTGATCAGTATCTTATTAAATTGAAATTGTCTCAGTCTTAGACCCAATTTCAATTGGGGGGTTTCTGTAACGTTCAGTGTATGTTAAGGCCAGTTGTAAATATATATATTCTATTATATTACTATATTATCGGGTATTGGTAATGCGCCGCGCGTCAGTGTACAAAACCTCCCGCACCACCGCCGCACCCACTACCACCTCTGCCGCAATCACACTTTATATATTAATTATTATTATTCACACTATTATATTATATATTACCGGCCTCCCACCAATTTATTGTATCCAAGACCGACGACCGGCTACCGCCACTCGTCGGTCTATCTTTCGTCGTCTTCCTGCTGCCTACGGTGACACTAGTCCCGAGTTATTATTGTTTTCCGCGGCGTTGTGTTTTTTTTTTGGCAACATGGAGTAGCGGCCGTTGAAGTTTTTCCCCGGCGATGCCCGCGGAAAAGATGACGTTAACGATGAAAAAGGGTAATCAGACATCGACGGGTGTCTGATTCCTTTACCGTGTATACGGATATTATGTACGTATGATTATTGTTATTTTGTGTATCTGGCCGGTACAAGATGTTTGAATATTATTATTATTATTATTATTATCACCGTCTGTTCAGATCATTATTATTATTATTGCCGTTTATTTTATTAAGACCGAGTTTTACGCCCGTCCGAGCTTTCTCGGCACCAAATTAATATAACCAGCCCAAATACCTTATTTTTGTCTATTGAGTTTTTATTTATTATTATTATCATTACTGTCACCCATATGTCCATCCTTGGAATATATATCATTGAATTACTATTACAAAAAAAAAAGAAAAACAAAAACAAGAAAAGAAATCCACGACGCTCCGGCCCTTCAGGTCTCGGCTCGTGGTTGGCGGCCTTGCCCAAAACCGGCGGGTACCCACATGACTCTCGAGCCATGAGCAATATGTCTCGAGATGTCACAGATGGCGACCTTGCCAGGATATTCGAAAAACGTACAACGAGTCTCAAAATATAAATTCCTAACATACAGTAATAATGATATTTGCTCATGGAACACTTATAATGGTATCTGTTTATACTATATACGGTTTTTTGCTATCACGTAATTAAAGACGACGGGAGTGTGATATTATTATATAAAAGATTATAACGATGCCGCCGCGCGTCGTCGGTGTTGGTGCAAAGTCTAAAGGCGCACGCTAGTCGTAAGGCCACATCGTTTCACCGTGAATGATACTGATTATGAATTACGTATACCTATTACAATAATATACTCCGTTAATCATTGTGTCGTTAATTGGTGAACACAGTACGAATATGCCAACGTTGTTTATTTGCATATAGTGTAAAACATAATAATATTTCCGTAGTGCAGTTTTTTTTCTCTCGTCCTTCCACCTGTCCCTCTTATGCTTACGTGCTGACGATACTATTATAAAAAAAAAAAATATTTTTTTTCGAACGGAATACTGCCTGATTTTTTTTCAGAAATTAATTGATCCAGTGGTATTGGTTACGGACAAAATGTCAAATTGTCAACCACTCCATATTGATTGCTAGCTGTGATTGCGTCGCAGAGTTGGTGTGAACCCGGTGTTGCCGTCGCATGCCTACTGCTGTCACTGGACGGGTGCGGTTTCTTCGATGCGGTGGTGATTTTCTGTATTGTTTAAGTTCATTTAAGTAAACTGGTACCATGTAAATGGATGTTTGAGATGCCTGTAGTATAATTATCGCTCGCTATTATATGAACACGGTTGATTATTTTGTATGTCGCAGCATGCAAGCGGTCGACCATCGTGTTTACATTTATAATTCATCCAGATTTATTAATCTTTAAGTTTTTAAATTATGCCATTGTTTCTGTTCGTCACCACTATCGTCGCAGCGAAGTGAACGAAGGGTTTTATATTATTGGCCTACGTTTTTAGTCGGTCGCTCGTTTTTTTTTTGCAATTTGCTAACGACCGCGCTCGTACTAAAAGACGTCGCCATTTCCAGGTATCGACCTGATGTTTTTTTTTTTTACTATCTGGATGGTTTTTTTTTGTCTTTTTAACATTTTCCACGGGTAGTTCCGCACTCAAACATTTATTATTATTTTAAGTTCCACCATTATGTACCCCGCAACACTGAGCAGCGCGGCGCGTTTTCGATTGTTTGTTGATCACACTGAACCGGTGTGGAAGAGAGGGGAGATGTTTTTTTTTGTTCCCATGTTATTCTGTTATTAATTAATACCTCGTTGCTACGAGTGAGGTTCAACCAGTTTGTTTTTTCGCATAGCTGTTGATTTCATTTTAATTATTTATTATAGTTGTGAATTATTTATCATAATGATTCAATTTTATTTTTTTATCGGCCGGCCAGCCATCAATTGTACGTACGTGTATTAATGCACAGGTTATATTGAAATATCATCATAACGTTTCTTTCTGCTCTGACGTCATCGTCGGGGAGATTTCACTATTTAATTTTATTATATTTATTTATTGTTCCGTGATTATTTATCGTAATATTCCATATTTCCATTACTATTATTTTTTTTAAAGTTTGATTTCTATTTGGTTTCTATTTGGTTATTTGGAAGTTGTGTCGGGTTTTTCAACCAATTGATTTTTTTTCCCTCCTGTTTGGGACTCTGAATGGAAAGTGCGGGAAAACGAGAATCCCGACCACCAATTCGCCTGATCGATCAACTCCTCAGCTCCGACAAAAATATGGGTCCAACAACCACCACCACGACGACCACGTCAACTACCTCCATTTCAACGCCGTCAACGTCCAACCCGACGGCCTCACGGGCCGATCCAACGATACACCAGATGTACACAACGCTTCCAAGAGGCTCCCACCCGGTAAGGCAACCGGACCTGATGGCATTCCGAACGAGGTTCTGGCGAAAGTCGCCCTCCTCAGGCCACATACGCTCCTCAATGTTTTCAACAGCTGCTTGGTAAACAGTACATTCCCATCACGATGGAAGGAGTCCAGACTCGTGCTCCTACACAAAGGTCCCGGAAAACCGGTATCCGAACCTTCCAGCTACAGGCCACTGTGCATGCTCGACTCGACAGGCAAGTTACTAGAGCGGCTCATTCTCACGAGGCTCAACGAGCACCTCGATAGAACAGATCTCCGATCGCCAAACCAGTACGGCTTTCGACGCGGCCGGTCAACAGAGGACGCGATCAAGCGACTACTGGAGACGGCTCACGGCGCGGCCCAGGGGGCCGTACGAAATCGGGACCTGTGCGTGGCCGTCTCTTTAGACGTCAGGAACGCCTTCAACACTGCGCCATGGAGAAGGATAGACGCCGCACTCCGCGAAAAAAAGGTCCCTTCGTACCTCATTCGGCTAATCAGGTCCTATCTCCAAGACCGGTCCATACTGGTAGGCCAGACGCTCCTCCGGCGAAGCACCACGTGCGGCGTTCCCCAGGGCTCGGTCCTCGGACCAGCACTGTGGAACATCTTCTACGACGAGCTTCTTGAGTTGAAAATGCCTCAGGGCGTACAACTAGTGGCGTTCGCGGACGACGTTTGCGTCCTCGGCATCTCGCGGAACGGTGAGTCTGCCTCGACGCTCATGAACCCCGTCCTCGAGGCGGTGGCCGAGTGGATGAATATTAATGGCCTCCAACTAGCTCCGGCCAAATCCGAAGCAATAGTTCTCACCAGAAAAAATGTGTTCAACGACCCTGAGCTCATCGTCGAAGGTCATGCGATCCCGGTCAAACAGTCCATGCGATACCTCGGCGTTGAGCTTGACACTCGTCTATTATTCACCAAGCACATCCAACAGGCGTCGTCGAAGGCATCCAAATCAGCGCTCGCCATAGCGAGACTGATGCCTAACGTCGGAGGACCGTCGCAGTGCAAGAGAGCTCTCTTGGGAACAGTCACCAACAGCAAAATGCTGTACGCTGCTTCAACCTGGGCCACCCAAGGCACTAAAACGGCGAAGAACTGAAATGAGATGGCGAGGGCTCAGCGAACCGTCGCGATCCGCACCATACGAGCATACCGCACCGTCTCTGCTGACGGGTCTTCTCTGCTCGCGTCCATGGTTCCAGCCGATATCGTAGCCAACGAGAGGGCCAGGATGCGCCGGCGCCTCGACGATCAGGATGAGATTACGCCCAAAAGTGGCATAAAGAGACAGGAAAGAGCCATCAGCATCACAGCGTGGCAGGCAAGATGGGACCGTTCGCCAAACGCCAGATGGACACACAGACTTCTCCCTGACGTGGGTCGCTGGCTGTCCAAGCCACCTCTAAGTCTGACGTATCACCTGACTCAGGTTCTGTCTGGGCACGGGTGCTTCAGGAGCTATCTGCACGATAAGGATCGGGCCGTCGACAGCTATTGCTACTATTGCATGGACCCAGACGACACGGTTGAACACACGGTGTTCGCATGTCCGAGATGGCTCGATGACCGTGCTCGCATGACCGAGATACTCAGAAGACCCCCAAATGCAGCTGACGTCCAGGAAATCCTGTGCGGACCCTCGCTGGTTGACCTGCCGGAAGAAACCATCGCCAGACAACGTTTGCTGCTCCAATCAAGGACAAATCGAAACGAGCTGATCGCCATGATTGAATCAATCATGTCGACAAAGGAAGACGACGAACGAGAAGACCAGGCCTACCACAGAGCAGCAACAAACATGCGAAGAGCGCGGCAAGCTCCAGCCTGAGCCACAAGGGACCACGATGAAGAACGGTCAGTCTCACCCTCGAGTCGCAACAGCGAAACGTCGGAGGTGTCACCGACCACGTTCTTCATCCCCCACTTGTGACACCACGGGAGGGATCTAGACCATACCGGAAGCGGAGGACATCCGAGTACGTGACTCCAGAGCGGCGGACTACGGTCGGCTCGTGAAAAGGAGCTAAGAACGAGTCAAACAGGGCGGCGGACTCCGGTTGGCCTGCCAACACGAATCACCGAACATAAAATAAAATAGCTAAGTACGACCTAAGAGAGCTCCCAGAACGACGACACAAGGACAACGGGCAGAAGGAAAACTATGAAACCATCAACGGCGAGACGCGCATTCCACAAGATCCGAAAGAGAAGACGCGAGGTACGAGGTAGAGGCCGGCTGGCTATCAAGCCGGGCCCAGAAAACAACAGAACGAGAAGACAGACTCGCGGGCAGCGAAAGCCGGGTCGAGATTCTTACAACGC